>NC_047668.1:79042839-79320339 GCF_011762505.2 Arvicanthis niloticus | reverse complement strand
TGCCTTCCCTAGCATAGAGATGGTGTACACATGGACACACATACATGCATGGATGTGGACTCATAGCTTCACAGTGATTTGGGGGGTAGGAACACCTTGGCAAGCCTGGGTCAGGAGAACACTTGTGGAATTTTACACTGAGCCCCAGAAGATCTAGATCTGTCTCATCTCACCAACCTCTCACCAGCCTCACAGCCCTGTAACTTATGGTCCAGAAAGAGCACTAAGCAGCAGTGGTGAACAGATCCAAGGCAAAGCTTTTCTGGGTTGTATGGCCAGCTGACGTGTACCTGTTGCCACTCAGCTTTGAAGCCTGGCATTTTCAGTAAGCCTCTTTATCCTTCCAATCACAACACTGTTTCAGACAGTTTCCTCTATGAAAAGCTTGATGCCAAGAGTCCATGTTCAAGTGCTCAAAATGGCTGTTGTTGAAGCTGCTCTCTTTTTGTGAGTTTTTGGTCTCAACCACCGAGGTGGTGGGCTGGGCTTCCTCCTTGCTCCTAATGTGAGCAGCTAAGATGGGCACTCTAAGATGTGAAGTCATCCCAGGGATGGACTTGGAGCCCAGACTTAAACCCACTGCCGTTGCCTTGCCTCCTGCATAACTGGCATTTCCTCTCTGAGCTGCAAGTTCTGATTTGCTAAACTGAGCATGCTCCATGAACCCATCTCAATATTAGGTGAAACAAGACATAATAAATGTTTAATATGCACAGTTTCAATCAGTCATAGCCCTGTTCTAAGTCCAGAAGCACCTGAATTACACATTTCTGCTTGGACGCTGCTTTCCATGGTTAAGGTGCATTGGTACTGTCCTCATTCTTCCCTCCCTTGTCAATTACTAATTGTTCCCATTCCTTTGATGCTCAGATCTCAGATAATCACTTGAGCAACTTAGGTATGTATTGCTATGCTCTCCTATCACAGATAAGGACCAAAGTTGGCTGTAGCAGAATGAGGAGCCACTCAAAAGACAGTTGCAGCTCAGAGACAGCAGTATGGTATAGGACCAATAGGCTACAGATAAACTGTGTTTATGTGTGTGTATATGTATATGTGTATGTGTGTACACATGTATATGTATATGTGTGTGCATGCATATCTGTGTATATGCATATATGTATATAAGTGTGTCTGGGTATATGCATGTGTACATTGTGTCTGCATATGTGTATATATGTATGTCTGTGTAAATGTGTGCCTCTGTGTGTGCATGTATATCTGTGTAAATTGTGACTGTGTGTTCCTGCATATGTTTCTGTGTATATATATGTATATATATACATATATATATATGTATATGTATATATGTGTGTGTGTATGTGTATGTGTATATTGGTGTGTCTGCATATGCATGTGTAATTTATGTCTGCATGTATGTTCATACATATGGCCATGTATGCATGCAGGTGTGCACATACTTAAAAAGCATTTTACAAAATTCAATACTCCTTCATGTTAAAAGTCTTGGAAAGATCAGGAATTCAAGGTTCATATGTAAACATAGCCAAGGCAGTATTATACAGCAAACCAGTAGACAACATCGAACTAAATGGACAGAAACTTGAAGCAATCCCAATAAAGTCAGGGACTAGATGAGGCTGCCCACTCTCTCGCTATCTATTCAATATAGTACTCAGTTTCCTAGCCAGAGCAATTAGATAACAAAAGGAGGTCAAAGGAATGTAAATTGGAAAGTAAGAAGTCTAAATATCACTATTTGTAGATGATATGATAGTATACTTAAATGAGCCAAAAAATTCCACCAGAGAACTCCTAAATCTGATAAACAACTTCAGCAAAGAGGCTGGATATAAAATTAACTCAAACAAATCAGTAGCTTTTCTCTGCTCAAAGGATTACCAGGCTAAGAAAGAAATTAGAGAAACTACACCCTTCACAATAGTCACAAATAATATAAAATATCTTAGTGTGAATCTAACCAAGCAAGTGAAAGATCTGTATGACAAGAACTTCAAGTCTCTGAAGAAAGAAATTGAAGATCTCAGAATGTGCAAAGATCTCCCATGCTCATGGATTAGCAGGATTAATATAGTAAAAAAGGCCATCTTGCTGAAAGCAAACTACAGATTCAATGCAATCTCCATCAAAATTCCAGCTCAGTTCTTCATAGAGTAGAAAGACTTATTTGCAAATTCACTTGAAATAACCAAAAGCACGGAAGAGCAAAACCTATTCTCAACAGTAAAGGAACTTCTGGGGGAATCACCATCCCTGACCTCAAGCTGTATTACAGAGCAATAGTGATTTTAAAAACTGCATGTTATTGGTACTGTGACAGGTAGGTAGATTAATGGAATAGAATTGAAGACCCAGAAATGAACACACACACTCATGGACACTTGATCTTAGACAAAGGAGCTAAAATCATCGAGTGGAAAAATGATAGCATTTTCAACAAATGGTGCTAGTTTCAACTGGAGGTGAGCATGTAGGATAATGCAAATTGATCCATTTTTATGTCCTCGTCAAAAACTTAAGTCCAAGTGGATCAAGGACCTCCACATAAAACCAGATACACTGAATCTAATAGAAGAGAAAGTGGGGAAGAGCCTCGAACACATGGGCAGAAGGGGAAATTTTCTAAACATAACACCAATAGCTTATCCTCTAACCTCAGTAATCGACAAATGGGACCTCATAAAATTGCAAAGCTTCTGTAAAGCAAAGGACACTGTCAATAGAACAAAACAGCAACCAACAGATTGGGAAAAGATATTTACCAATCCTACATTCAATAGAGGGCTAATATCCAATATATACAAGAACTCAAGAAGTTAGACTCCAGAGAACCAAACAATCCTATTAAAATTGGTATACAGAGCTAAACAGAGAATTCCCAACTTTGAAATATCAAATAGCTGAGAAGCACCTAAAGAAATGTTCAACATCCTTAGTCATCAGGGAAATACAAATCAAAACAACCCTGAGATTCCACTTCACAACAGTCAGAATTGCTAAGATCAAAAACTCAGGTAACATCGGATGCTGCCAATGATGTGGAGAAAGAGAAATATTCCTTCATTGTTGGTGGGATTACAAGCTGATGCAAACACTCTAAAAATCAGTCTGGTAGTTTCTCAGAAAATTGGACATAGTACTACCTGAGAACCCAGCTATACCACTCCTGGGCATATACCCAGAAGATGCTCCAACATATAACAAGGACACATGCTCCACTATGTTCTTAGCAGCCTTATTTATAATAGCCAGAAGCTGAAAGAACCCAGATGTCCTTCATCAGAGGAATAGATACAGAAAAATGTGGTACATTTACACAGTGGAATATTACTCATTAAAAACAATGAATTCATGAAATTCTTAGGCAAATGAATGGAACTAGACAGTATCTTCCTGAATGAGGTAACCCAGTCACAAAAGAACACACATGGCATGCACTTACTGATAAGTTGAATATTAGCCCAAAACCTCAGAATAATCAAGATACAATTCACAGACCATATGAAGCTCAAGAAGTTGGAAGACCAAAATGTGGATGCTTCAGTCCTTCTTAGAAGGGGGAACAAAAAGGGATAGAGGGTGGTAGGGACTTGGATGGAATAGAGGTGGGGGAAGGGGGAAAGGGAGACAGGATCAGGTATGGGAGGAGACTGGGATGATATACAGAGAGTCAAAAATTTATACCGAGGTGTGTAGCAATAGAGGATGGGAAACTGTGGTGGTCACCAGCAGGTCCCAGATGCCAGAAAAGCAAGAGGTTCCCAGGTCCCATGAGGGATGAGATTAACTGAAATGCCCAACAAAGGGGAGGGAGAACCTGTAGAGACCATATCCAGAAGTTAGGCAAGGTCCCCGGTTGGGGGATGGGGCCACCCACTCATCTCCAAATTTTTAACCCAGAATAGTTCCTGTTTAAATGAAATAAGAGGACAAAGAGTGGAGAAGAGACTGAAGGAAAGGTCATCCAGAGACTGCCCCACCAGGGGATCCACCCCATATTCAGACACCAAACCCAGACACTATTGCAGTTGCCAGGAATTGCTTGATGAACGGAGCCTGTTAACCCTTTCTCTGAGAGGTTCTTCCAGAGCCTGGCAAATACAGAGATGGATGCTCTCAGCAAACCATTGGACTGAGCACAGGGACCCCAATGGTGGAGTTAGAGAAAGGACTGAAGGAGCTGAAGTAGTTTGCAATCCCACAGGAAGAATAATACAACCAACCAGACGCCCCCCATACCCCAGAGCTCCCAAGAACTAAACCACCCACCAAGGCTTACACATGGAGGAACTCATGGATCCAGCTGCATATGTAGCAGAGGATTGCCTCATCTAGCATCAGTGGGAGGAGGGGCCCTTGGTCCTGGGAAGGCTTGATGACCCAGTGTAGGGGAATACCAGGGTGGTGAGGTGTAAGTGGGTGGGTGGGCGGGGGAGCACCCTCATAGAGGCAGAGGGAGGGGGTTGGAATAGGGGGTTTGCAGAATGGAAACCAGGAAAGGAGATAATATTTGAAATGTAAATAAATAAATAAATAAAATATCCAATGAAACAAAAAGAAAGAAAAAGTGTCAGAATGATCCTCAGGGAACTTTCCATGAATGCATTTCTAACAATTCTTTATTTTTATTTCACTATTATTTTTGATAAATAAATTTCTAAAAGACTTTATTTTATTTCACTATTATTTTTGATAAATTTCTAAAAGACTTTATTTTATTTCACTATTTTTTGATAAATAAATTTCTAAAAGCAAGTATTTTATTTCGCTATTATTTTTGAGAAACAAATTTATTGCTTTCAAAAAGGTTCCTAGGAAGCAGAAGAAAATGAGTGGTAGTGAATAACAATTGGTCATTGCTGGGAAAAAATATAGCAGACAATTTTTATGAAACTAAAATAAAAATTAAAATGCACTCTATATCAAGGCCCACAGTGTTAATGAACCTTGGAACATGGCTTGTAGGGAGCCGTGGGGTGCTGTGTCCTCATCAGCATGAGCTCATCTGGGGGTCTGCTACTCCGAGCAGTCCTGCAGTATGGAAGACAAAACATGTCCCTTAAAGCCTTTGTGTGGAAGGAAGCCAGCAGTGAGTGCTCTGTCGGATTTGCTCTTTGTCAGACAGGTGACAAGGTAGCATTAGTCTCATGAACACCTCCAAGCTGATGTCAGTGACCCCAGCAGAAGTCGGGATCTGCTGCTCCTCAGAAGCAAGTGTGGGTTCTCATAAGCTAAGCAATGCAGTTAGCAGTGGAAATGTTGGCACACTTTGCTGTCCTTCAACTTTATTTAACAAGCCATGATTGATCTGCCCTGGTATTCTTTAGGCTTCATTGTGTAGCACTTGCTTCTGCTTTCCGGGGCAGTTGTGATAGCGCACATACCATTGGGAGTCAGGAAATGAAAGCTATAAAAAAAAAACAGTTACCGAGATGGTGACTACATTCATATGAAGGCTGGACCTTGCCTCATGCATGCTAGGCAAGTGCTCTACCATGGAGCCACCTCAGTCCTGTAAACCTGCCATGTGGTTTTGCCACTAGGATGTTTTTAGTGCTGGAATCCAAGCCAAAGCCTTGAATACCATAAGCAAGTGCTCTACCAGTGCTCAATAAGGACTGAGGACAAACCTCTGGACAGTTTCTATGTCTGGTGTTCTAAGAACACACCAAGCCAGAAATCCTTTATCAATTCCAGCATTGAGAAGCCTTGTTCTAAGAAATATTTACTGCAGGCATGCTATGTGTTTGGAATTGCCATGGGTAGGTACTGTAGTGACTGAAGAGACAACGTTCTTGCGCTTTACATCAAATGTGGAAAGATACAGTCAACAGAATCTGTACCACTTGTGATATATGTTTTGTAGGAATGGCAGAGAACAAGGGTGGAGAGTGACTGCCCAAGGGCCAGGGGTGACAATCTTCATACAATAAACAGAAACTACTCTGGAAGATAACCCAGGATATGAACTTCAGAGGATGAATAGAAGGCCAACAGGTGTAGATCTGGACAAAGGCTGGGGAAACTAGAAACCTGAAGGGCAGGAAAGTATTCATCCTAAGCCTTTGCAGAAGCCTAATGTGACCACAGAAGCAGAGATCTGGGGAGACAGGGCTGAGAGGAGGCAGGATGAGGCATGGTGACCTGAAGATGCAGGTCCTCAGAGGCCAAGAAATGATGCTTTGTTTATCCTGCACAGAAGGGGTTCTGCCTGTATTAGTATATTTATTTAAATTACTGATTCATGCAAGCTTGTCAACATGAGCTCACAGAGTGGCATTAATTTTAGCAAAGACCTACGAAGCATTTTGCCTCCACATTTAAGTAAATATTACTTTAATACCTTATCAAAAACAGAGTAGTGAAGAAATTTAGGGTTTTGTTATTTTTTTTAATTTGATGTTTGAGCTCCCCCTTGTGGCTGGATGTGAACAAACTCCTTGGTAAAGTCAATTTTCAGACAGCAACAAACTAAAAAACAAAACAAACAGCAACAACAAACATCTACCTTCTAAGTAAAATATGAGAATCTCACAATACAATTGAGATTTAATTATAGTTAAAAGGAATCTTATTATCAGCTTTTGTACATGGGTGTACTGATATCAGTCTACATTTACTGATTATATGGACAGGAGAATATATTATGTGATGTGGGTGTTGTCCATGCTTGCTGTTGTCCAGGCAGCCTTCTTGCTGACATCTGCTACAAATTAGAGTTAGATATAAAATATATGTCTCTCTCTTCAAAGCTAATTTCACAAAATAATAGAATGTGTTTAACAAATCTGCAACAACCAGTCAGAATAAGTAAATCTGACTCTTTCATCTTCTTAGTAAAAAATAGATTGTGATGTATCTCTTGACTCACAAAGTACAAATAAGAATAAGCATTCTCTTTGTTAATCACATTCTATAGCTGTTGACAGACAGATTGAATTGGAAAGGAAAATGTAAGCAGTTGGGCACCAGGGACTTTCTCACTGGTGTATCCCCCCATTTAATAACTACATGGAAACTTACTCTCTGAAGGCACATCCACTCCAAAATATCTCATTTTCAACTCATTTTGATGTGTAGAACACTTCCATGTGGTGACGATAAGAGTGGGAGAAGCTATTTAGCTCTGGAGAGCTGAGACAGGTCACCTGAGTATAGGATTAGATTTTTGTCAATTTAATTCTCTGACTCTGTCTTCTTGGTTCTATTTATTACTCCATATGTATTCTCAGTGTATTTAGAAATTTCAAGTAGAGGCTGATTTAAAACAAACCCACTGGGTAGCCTGTGGGACCAATAACCAGAAGATAACCATAGTAATGGTGTCTTCCTGTAAACAAATAGGAATATCATGAGGAATGATTCTTGAAACCTAACAAGGTCCCCAAAGGAGCACTGCAGTCGGGGGCTGTCTAAAGTGAACTACTACATCACATGTTACTCATTTATATTACATATGACAACACGTTGCATGTGACTATTTTCTGACCAGTTTTGTGAACTACCCTGGATAATATATGGAGAAAATTGTACTTGGCCATTGAAATAGCATTAAATGAAGTGTTACAGAATCGTTTCCAGAAATGACTCATGAAGATGGTGATAACATACAGCAAAAGGACCTGGACCTGCTGCTGTCTGCATACAAGTGGCCACCGACACTGGGAATGAAAATAAATCTTCATACTGCAATTCTGATTTATGTTCTAAGTGCAAAGCAGTGCAGCCCCAGCCCTCTCATCGCTTTGCTGTTATTGCCTTCTAGGGGTTCAGATGTTGGTCCCCTGGTTCTCAGTATGTCACTGTGACAGTGACAAGATCTTTAAAGTGGTGCAGCCTATAGTTTTCATAGCACTGGAAGGTGTTATCCATAATGCTGGGGAAGAAAAGTCTTCAACAGTCTTACACAGCCGTGAACACTGCAAGCCTCAGTAACAAATGGTATGGCAAGATAGGTCCACAAGTGTGATAGTGGTATACCAGTTATGGGAACATACAATTCTTTTCTTATTGGATGCAAGCCCAGCTTCACATAAGGAAACACATGACTGGTGCTGTGAATCTGGCCAGAGCCCATGGCTAGGGAGTTCATAGCCCCAGTGGTAAACCTAGTGCTATTATTTGCTAAATAGACATTGTATTAAACTTTAATCAAATGTGAATTTCTCTACATGTATATTAGTGCACCTCTCACAAAGAAGGTTTCTCATGCAATGTGTGAAGATTCATGGAGATTGCTCAAAGTACAAAGAATAACTATGCAATGTTCAGCCACAGACAGGACATCTATATCCTACCCCTCCCTGCATGGCTTGGGAGTTATCATAGAAAGAGGAGTGGAAAGCTGATAAGAGCCAGATGCTAGGACATCTCAAATAGTGTCTTCTGAATGCGGGAGGACTGTAGCCATGACCTCAGCAGGTGTGGTTGCCTGCAGAAGACCTGCACATGATTAAGCCAGTCAGTTCCCACTGTGGACAAGATAGAGGCACACAAGCTTCCGCTTCTGGCAAAGTCTCCTTTGCAATTTGGCAGTTGATGGCTTTGAGAAAGGAAGAATCGGTTTTTTAAGGGTGTGGACCCTGCCAAACTGTGTTCCAGTGGATGGCCCCAAAACCCATATGTGGGTCATACAAAGTGGACTTTGGGAGCTAGAAAAAAATAGAGCAGATAAAGTTGGGAGAGATGGACAAGGGCATGGATCTGAAAAAAGTTCAAGAGCAGAGGGGCAGTGAATATGATTGAGATGCACCGTATACATATATAAAATTCTTAAAAATTAAAATTACAGCCTGCAGACTTCAGGCTAGGAGGTGGCTCAATAAGAGAACAGCCTCCAAAGGCATGAGTGCAAGAATCAGAATCTCTAGCATCCATGTGCAAAATTACATATGGCTGCACAGGCCTGTAACCTGGCATTGCAGAGCACAGACAGATAGATCTCAGGATTTCCTGGGCCTGCCAGCCTACCTGAAAGAGCAAGCTTGCAGTTGAATGCAAGACCCTGTCTCAGTGCAAGAAGACAAACAGCAATGGAGAAGGACACTCAACATCTTGTGCTGGCCTCCATCAAAAGAAGTCAGAGCAGGAGGTCAAGGCATGTTTCTGGAGGTCAAAACTGAAGCAGAACCATAGAAGTATGATGTTTGCTGGCGTGTTTTCCATGACTTACCCAACTTGCTTTCTTATAGAACTCATGAAAGTCTTCCCAGGGGGAAGTACAGTTCATGTGGGCTGGACTCTCCTTCCTCATCAATCATTAATCAAGAAAAAGGACCACAGACTTGCCTACAGGCCAGTCTGATGGAGACAACTGCCCAGTGTGGTTCCCTTTTCACAGATGACTTCAGTCTGTGTCATGTAGACAAAAAACAAACAAACAAAAACAAACAAACAAACAAAAAACCCTAAGTAGAGTAAAGCATAGGAAGTTTAGTGAACCCCAGTCCCTAAGCCTTGTTTTCACACTTAATTCTCCTGACAGTTGTCAAGGAATTACTGTCTGTGCACAAGTGAGGTTGAAATTAGTACAGAGTTCATGTCAGAACTGACCAAGAACCCAGCTAAAAGGGGAAGAAGCAAATGGAAAGAATAAGACTAGGCAAGGGGGCCAGGACAGACTGTCTGTATCCCTTGTATCTCTGCTTTGTCCAGAATTATTATCTTCCCAGCTCTATCTCCACACTGTGGTTTTGGACAATTCACATTCAGCTTCACAGAACTCAGTAATATATTAAAAAAAAAAAAAGTTTCAAATACCACCTGAAGCTCTCTGATAAAAAAAAAAAAAAGTGGATTACCCACAATTCTGGCTGTGCTGTTCAACTCTGATCCTTGTGGCCCAGCCTCCATCCACAGACTAACACTCATGACCAGGTGATCACAGTGAAAGACCCCCCAAAAAGGGAGACCCCCACTCGAGTCCCGAGGACCAGCCCTGGCCCCAATGTCCACTGAAGTTGGCACTTGATACAACACAGCAAGAGGCTTTTTATTCAGGAACTAGTTCACAGGTAGCAGATGCATAATTGTTTATTGACATGGTGGTGCCCACACAAGCTAAGACAGTTTCTATGCACATATTAGGTGAATATAGTTTATACATAGAAAAAAACTGGGCTCATAGTATCTCTCATGGCCAAAGGTCCAACATGGACAGAAAAAACAAAAATCCAATGGCATCGGAATCTTGACAATAATGCATCTCCATTTACAAAGACATCTGGGGAAGTCAGGGCAAAAGCTGACAGTTATGGTTCTATGACTAAGAATATAGGCTCAGATATTTGAATACTTGGTTCCAAGTTGGTGGTACTATTTGGTGAAGTGTTTGGCCTTGCTGGAGAAACTACACCACTAGGGACGGGCTTTGGGAATTCACCAACATTCAGTTGATCTCTCTGCTTTTGCTTGTAGTTGACATGTGATCTCTCAGTCACCTATTCCTGCCAGTCTGCCTGCTGTTTTCTTCTATATCGTAAGAAACTCTTATCACTCTGAAACAATAAGCCAAGGCAATCTCTCTTTCTAAAGTTATATTGGCATGCCGTCAATCACAGCAAAGAAAGGTAACTAATTTAGGGAGACAAAGCTTACACATAAAATTATTCAGACTGGATGAAGAGATAGCTGAGGGGCTCAGAATACATAGGGCTCTTCAAGAGGACACAAGTTCAGTTTCCAGCACCCATGTCATGTGGCTCACAACCACCTGTAACTATAACTCCAGGTCCTCTTCTGGCCTCCACAGGTTCCTGCAGAGAGGCACATAATCATATACAAATAAGTATAATTGAAAATAAAAATAAAATTTCGTAATAAAATAAGAGAATGTTAAGACAAAACAGAGTAACTAGGGAAGGAACTCACAGAAACCTACAAAAGACAAAACTTGAAGTCACCCTTTGTGTGATGACTCCCAACACTGGATGGCTGCAGATTGCAAACTAGATGAGCCTTTTTGCTTTCTGAAAATAAGGAAACAAGCTGAGATTTTCATGCCAGTTCTTTAAACCTTCCTCAAGTCTGGAATCCTGGGCATGATGTTCTTTGAAACGGCAGCCATGTAGGCTTGTGGAAATACAAACTCTGTATACAGAATGGAAGAAAGGCTTTTCAACCACACTTCCATGCATCTTCAAAAATAAAATAAGCCAGATAAAATAGATTGTCAAGCTTTTGAAGATTCTGAGAGACCATAGACATTTGGAGCCAAAGAAAGAAAAGTTCCACTCCACAAAGAAAAAAATATCAATCCCATAATTTATGGAAAACAAAAATCACTCAAGCCAAGATCTCCTGGCTCTGTTGTTTCATCTAATTAAATGGTTATAGGAGCCTCAGAAGGTCGTGTCTCCTGTCAAGTGACCTTATTCCCACGGCCTTCCCTACACAGAGTTTGGAGGAACAGGATACTTGAGAAAAACATTTTCTTTCTCTTTCTTTCTTTCTTTCTTTCTTTCTTTCTTTCTTTCTTTCTTTTTTCCTTCATTCCTTCCTTCATTCATTCATCCCTTTCTTTCTTCCTTCTTTCCTTCCTTCCTTCCTTCTTTAGCACAGAATTCTACCAGGCTTTTTTTTTTATTTGTTTATTTACATCCCAAATGTTCTTCTGGTTCCTCCTCCCAGATTCCCTTCCCACAACCCCTTCTCTTCTGAGAGGGTAGTGCCCCACTCCTGGGTTAATCCACCCACCTGGCACACCAAGTCTCTGCCAGATTAGGCACATCCTCTCCCACAGAGGCCAGACAAAGCAGACATGGAGACTAAAATGCATGTCTGCTATTTATGTATTGGGGGCCTTGTTCCAGCCCGTGTTTGTTGTTTGGTTGGTGTCTGAGTCTCTGAGAGCTCCCAGGGGTCCAGGTTAGTTAACTCTGCTGGTCTTCCTGTGGGGTTCCCTTCCCCTTTAGAGTCTTCATTTCTTCCTCCAACTCTTCCATAATTGTCTCAGATCTCTGGCCAATGTTTGGCTGTGGGTGTCTGCATTTGTTTCAGCTTACTGCTTGCTGGTAGAGCCTTTCAGAGGATAGATATGCTAAGCCCCTGTCTTCAAGCATAACAGAGCGTCATTAATAATGTCAGGAATTGATGCTTGCCCATGGGATAGGTTTTGATTTGAGTTGGTTCAGTTATTGGTTGGTCTTTCCCTCAGTCTCTGTTGCATCCCTGCATTTCTTTTGGACAGGACAAATTTGGGGGTGAAAGCTTTGTGGGTGGCTCGGTGTCCTTATCCCTCCACTGAGGTCCTACCTGGCTACAGGAGGTGGCTTCTTCAGGTTCCATGTCTCCATTGTCAAGTATATTGGCTACTATCACCAGCATTGACTCCTGGGAGCCTCCCTATCCCAGGTCTCTGGGACTTCCTAGATATTCTCCCACCCACTCCCCATGCCCAGCAGCTGCAGATTCCCATTCTTTCTTCTTGTACTCTAGGCATCTCTCCTGTTTCTCTCCACAACTGATCCAGCCTCTTCACCCAGTTTCCTCCCTCTGTCGGCCTCCTATGACTATTTTGTTCCCTCTTCTAAGTGTGACTCAAGCATCCTTGCTTGGGCCTTTCTTCTTATCTAACCTCTCTGGTTTACATACCTCTCCTTCAGTCCCAGCTGTGGCTTCTTTCATGTCTTCTCAATGTCTCCTTGCTGGTTTATGTCCATCTTCACAGTCTGTCTCCCTACCAGTCTTCTCTTATTCTTGTGCTATTTACCAGAATCCTCTCTTCCTCACAGTGTCCTATTTCCTGACCATTGGCCATTAGGTTTCTTATTGATAGGTGGTGCTTATTGGAGATTCTCTCTACACCTACTTTGTTTCTAGGTTCTAAACTGATAAAGTCATAAGCATCTTTGTAAGAGGAAGGGGAAAATAGAAGCTGGTATATGTTTCCAAAGATGAGATTGAAAGATAGAAAAATCATAAGTTGATCCCCTGAACCCTACTCTTAAAAGCAAAGACATAAAAACCTGTAAGTCAAACACTGTGTTGCCTCAGTCCCAGGAAATTAGCTGACCATTTGAACAGATGGCCCTAACTAAACAAACCCTAAGATGTATGGTGTCAGGATGCTATGGGCCCAAGATTAGCCTGGCCGCGCTTTGAACTAACAACCCTGAGACAGTTGGTGCCAGGATGCTAAAAGTTTGAGATTAGCCTGACCCCCTTGAACTGGAGCTCATGATATATAGTGTGAAACTAGTTCGAAATAGCCAATTATAAAGTGACACACCATCCATCTTAAGAATTTAAGATCAAATATATCGATGACCTAGTGACCTGTTCCCCCTCCTTCCCCCTTCCCTAACTCCACTCTCAGCCTTCCCCCTTCCCTAACTCCACCCCCACCTGGTTTGTAGATTCCCCCTTAAAAGCTATAAAATTCTTTTGTTCGGGGCTGAATTCCTCTGCCCCTGAGTGGGCTTTTGGGAAGACAGCCCTGGCTAGCCAGTAAACCTCATGCGATTGCATCAAGTTGTGTTTCTCGTGAGTGATTTGGGGTGCGTCTGCAGTTCTCCACGGATCGTGAGTTCTTTTTTGAGTGGGCTTTACAAGATGTTTCAACAAAATAATTTTAAAGAGTAATAAAACGAATTCTACACTTCTTTGCCTCTCAAGATCTATTTGAGGACGAGGGATCCAGAATCAACCCAACCCTTGTTAAGGACACTGATTGACAGCTTTCATTCCAGATCAATTCTATGGGAGCCTGCACTTGAGCAAGTCTGCAAGTGCTTGCAGTGAAGGCAGCAGCAGTACAGAACCTCCAGGGAAATGGACATCACTGTGAAACTTGGTCAGATAAACTGCAACTCCATCCAGTGCAGGATGCTGCAAGTGTGAACTGCTCACAGGAACTATTATGATAGTAGCTGAGGAGTGATCACATCTGAGAGTGTTTAGTACAAATAACATAGACAAGTTAAATTGTGTGTAAGTGGAGATGTAATTTCTATGGTAAACCAAGTTTCCTAGTGTCTAGGATTAGGAAATCAAAAGGTGATCAGTAATAGTTGCTAAGGGACACTGTTAGCTTATGAAATTTGATGAATTCCTTTGCCAAATGGCAAGTAAGCAGATAGCTACAATTTGGCACCAAACTGAGATTCCTGTTGCATTTTCAATGATGGCGATAAAGCGCTTGCTAACATTTATGAAACTGCTGTGTCATAATAAAATATAAAAGTTAATCTCAATGTCTGGGTGAAAAATAGTGCTCTAAATGTCCATTTCTGTAACAGAAAACTAACAATCTTCTGATACTTAGCTGATTTATGATATGAAATTTCCAATTATCATGTACATTGTGAACACAACAAAACAATATTCTGCATAGAAAAAAAATCATATAAAAATAACTTATTATTTTTAAAAGACTACTTACTGCTTAAAGTTCATATAAGCCTAATATCTATCTTTAATCCATTGTCTATCCACTTATCTATGTACCTGTCTGTCTTCTATCAATCATCTATCTTTATATATCATCTATCTATTTATTCATCTTCTATTTATATGTCCATATGTCTATCTACTTATCCATCTTCTATCTTTATCTATATGTCTGTCTAGCTACATATTTATCATCTATCTGCCATTCTCTCATCTATCTGTCATCAATCTATCTAGCTATCTAATTATCATCTGTCAGTATGTCTGTCATTTGCCATCTATGTATCATCTATCTATTTAATCATGGATGTCAACTTGATAATATTTAAAATCACCCTGAAGACCTGTGGACAGTTTGTGAGAGTGTATCCAGAGGGTTTAAGGAAGAATGTGCTTCCTGATTGTGGACATAATGTGATCTATGAGCTGCACTGAGATGAATATCTTCTCTGCTATGAATGACTCTTCCATCCAACTGTGACCCACTATAAAGATTTCCTCCCTTACGCTGGGTTTGTGAGGTATTTTGCCAAGTCAAGGAAAAAGGTAACTGACACACTGTCTAGCACTGGAAGTCAAGATGTAACTCTAAGTATAACGGATCTCCAATAGATCACAACTGTTGTACAAACAGTGTGACTAGCAAACCCCTGACTGCACTCAAATAAAAGAAATAGGAAAAGGGCTGAGTGCTTTTTTTCATTATGTTGAAGGTATTATTCTTTAAAATACACACTTTTGTCCCAACAGTCTTTGGTGCTACTGCTGACAGTGTCCATTGAATCAAAAAAAAAAAATTTTTTTTTTTTTTTTTTTTTTTTTTTTTTTTTTTTTTGGTTTTTTGAGACCAGGTTTCTCTGTGTAGCCCTGGCTGTCCTGGAACTCACTCTGTAGACCAGGCTGGCCTCAAACTCAGAAATCCGCCTGCCTCTGCCTCCCAAGTGCTGGGATTAAAGGTGTGCGCCACCACCGCCCAGCACTGAAGCAAAATTTTTAATACAGTTTTTGAGTATCCACACATTTTTGGCTCTCTGAAGAATTATCTTGTCTGGCTTTCCTGAGATCTGGTGTGTGCTGTGTTCTAAAGGGAGATGACTGATTCCTGGATACAGTACTATCCCTCCAAAGCAGGAACCCATTGTTTGCTATGACATCTCTTCATTCCTGATTTGTATTTAAGAATTGCTACTTAAGTCAGACATGTTGCAAGAAGTTTGGCAATATGAATTCTTAAAACATAAATCCTGTCCTTAAATTTTAGCTTGACGTGTCCTTAGATCTCAATCTACCCTTATAAAATGTACTTCATACACCTGAACATGTCTATCAAAAATTACTTATTCTCTTTATTTTATTGCCTTTTAGACATATTCATACATTTTGTCATATACTTTGCTATCATTCATTTTCTTCCCTCATCCCCCATTCCTCTTTCTGACTCCAACTATCTTTGTCTAGCTACACATTCCTTCTGCCTTCCTGTTACACATGTTTCATTACCCTTTCCATTTTACCTCTTCTTCAAGATCTCTTCTTTCTCATTGCAAATACTTTCTAGTTTCATCATATATATATATATATATATATATATATATATAATTTAAATTTATTCTTCTCTCATACATTACAATCCCAGCTGAAGTTTCCTCTCTTTTCACTCCTCCCAGCAACCTCACCCACTTTCCTCTTCTCCAGATCCATTGCTTCTCCATTTTCCTTTAGAAAGGAACATGCCTCCCAGTGATATCAAGCTCACAGCATAACAAGTCACAGTAAGACTAGGAAGACACTTTTATATCAAAGCTGGACAAAGCAACCCAGTAGGAGGAAAGGGATCCCAAGAGTAGGCAAAAAGAGACACGTGTACTCACATTGTTAGATGTCCAACAAAAATCCCAAGATAAGCAACTACATATAACATGTATGCAGAGGACCTAGTGCAGATATATGCAGGCTCTGTGATTGCTGCTTCTTCCTCTGTGAACTCATGTGAGCCCTGCTTAGGTAAATTCTGTAAGCTGGGTTCTCCTGTTGTCCTTGATTCCTCTGGCTTCTACCATCCTTCCTCTTCCTCTTCTGCATCATTCCCTGAGCTCTGCTTATTGTTTGACTGATGGTCTCTGCATTTGTTCCCATCAGTTGCTGAAAGGCACCTCTCTGATGATGACTGGGTGAAGCACAGATTTATGAGTATAGCAGAATATCATTCAGAATAATTTAATTGATTTTTCTATGATTGCAAGAGAAATTTTATTAATTTATATAGCTTCTGGATGGGATTAAATATTTTATATCTAAGACAAATTATTATATTGATGTTTTCTTAAGCATAATACTTTATTTAATAAATTCAAACTTATTCATTGTCAAAACTCATCATATATTTATTATATCATGAGAACCTTTAAACACCCACAGTTCCACACAATAAACTCCATATAAATCCTTCATGAGGACCATTATATTTTAATAGATGATATCAAAGGTACATATGGAGTTTTCAGAAATGCCAGGAAGCTCTCTATATAGTTATAATTTTGAGAACAAAGCAAAACAAAAAACCATGTCTACCTCAAAAAGGGATAATATTATTTCTGGAGGAGATGATAATTTGTCTGGCACTCAACAGATCCTAAGAGTCCAGAGAAACCATGTCATAATGGAAGACGATTGGAGCAGCATCACCTAACTATGCTTCTCATAGCAAATGGCACAATGTTTGCTCTGTTCTCCCATCCTGGGAAAGCAGAAGCAGAAGCCCAGCTAAAATGAAGGAACTCCAAAACATGAAAGCCCCGACCCACCTCTTTTTTTTTTTTTTTTTTTGGTTTTTTGGTTTTTTGGTTTTTTGGTTTTTTGGTTTTTTTTTTTTTTTTTTTTTTTTTCAGTTATATTTGGTTGTTTTCTACGTCTCTGGGCTTTCTAGCCTCTGGTTCCTGGACATTTGGAGGAGTGGCCAACCAACGACTGGTCCATACCTGACACTGTCTGGATGACACACCTATCATTTAAATCTAGGATTTGAATATAACAATATTCAGTACTTATTTTTTTTTAAATCTGGACTATTTCAATTAATTTAGTGATTTTTTTTAATCGCATCAATTTAATCGCAGGGTGATGACCCTGCCAAATGTGATTATTTTATTTTGTTTTTCTTCATAGCTGCATAAAAGTTCATGGTGTGTATATTCCCCATGTTCTGAATGAATTCTTCTATTGATGGATATTTAGGCTGATTCCATTTCCTGGGTACTATGAATGGTACAGCAATAAATATGGAGTGCACATATCTCTATGATAGTCGACTTAGAGCCTTAGCTATTTTTCAAGGTATGTTTCAAATGATACATATTTAATGGAATTAATATTTTATCGCACAATATAAAAAAGTCACTGAATTAACTACACTCATAATAAAGTACAGTAGAGACAGAATAATCTCGGTTAGTGAACAAGTGCTTGTTGAGTCATTGACTCAGCATGTTAAAACAGTCAAACAATCTGATTAAAAAGAGGGTCAAGTCCTAAGTTGTTATTTCACAGGCAAAGAACAGATCTAACAGATTTATGAAAATAATCTAATAACACTGATATCAGGAAAAGACAAATCAAAACTACAGTGAGATCCATCACCTCTCTTAAATTTAAATTGTCATCCTCAAAGAGATGAAAGAGAACAGTGTTGGACAAGATTTTCACTGTTGGAGAGAAGATAAAGTGCTACTGGGGAGAAGAGTCTAGAGGTTCCCCAAAACCAAAACTAGAATTGCCACAGGACCCTGTTTACACTACCACCACTTATCTTATCTCCAACTTCTAACTTCACCTATTCCACAAGCTTTAGCTAACATCTCCATTCTTTGGTGTCATATGTCTTCTAAGTATCAGTAACCTGACTGGTTTTGTCCCCCATTACGTTTTTCTCATTTTCACTGTAAGTCTGTACAAATATGTTCATATTTTCATGACAGTGTAGAGTGTCCTGCAGGTCATATAGACTGACAAATATTGGTGAAATCTAACTTAATTTGGTGTCTCAGTGGCCAGTGGCCTGTATCCTACTTATTGGGTTGCTCTGTGTTTTCAGATGCCCAGCTCTGTCTCTTGAGTCTGAGTACTTTTGTTCATGATTACCATCCATCCTAAATTCTAGTAGCATGAAGTTGATTCTTTAGGAAAAAAATTTCTTCTCTTGCATCTTCCTGGTAAGATCTCAGTTCATGCAACTCACAGCTTACACTTAAAGAATAAGGTCAGTAAACTACAACTAAACATGAATCAACTTTCTGAACACATTTTCTTTTTTCTTAATCATTTTGTTCACTTATATTTCAAATGATATCGCTTCCCAGCTACCCCTCCACAAACCCCAAGCCCATCTCCCCTCTCCCCCCTCTAGTTTGCCTCTATGACTGTGCTCCTCCCCCACCCAACAACTTCCACCTCTCCACTCTAGCATCCTTCTTTGCTGGGGCATCAAGCCTCCACAGGACCAAGGGTCTCTCCTCCCATTGATGTCAGATAAGGCCATCCTCTGCTACATATGTATCAGGAGTCATTTTCACATGGCCTATACCTTGTCATGTTTCCTGAATGGGTCCTTGTCTATGCAATGCCCAGGACCTTTACTAACTTTGGCTGACTCATAGCATGCATAAGGTAAGTAGCCCTAAAACAGTTTATTAAGCTATGTCATATTATATCACACAATTGAATGTGGAGGATAAGAAAAAAGTTGGCAACAGTAAAACCATTTCTGAACATGCAAGAGACACGTATCAATTCAAATTCAAATATGTCACAAATTCAAGGTATTTCTGGTAGTGCTCACCCATATTGTTCATGTGATTTAATTTCAGTTTTGATTTTAAATAAACAACACACAGATTCCCACTGTGCATGTCATCAGTCATGTCAACAATGCCAACAAACACTGCCTGAAATACCGCTACTCAAGTTCAGAACTATTGTAGGTATGAATTATGATGTTGTTACTGTGCATACAAAGCTTTCTGTTCTCTTGAAAACATAATGGTTTAATTATAGAAAACAAAGAGTTATACATTCCTGATTTCATTCTTCAGCTATGGAAGGAAACATGTATGTATTTCAACTGTATGACATCAAAATGCTTGATTTTTAAAAGTGCTATTTGAATTGCAGAATTGAATTTCATCAAAGGTGTTACTCAATTTCTTTTCTTTGGATTAAGACAGAATTTGTAACAATTTCTGGAATGGTCTTTTTAACACTGATAATAGCAAAAATCAAGACTCTAAAATCATTGGAGATATTTCATATCCTGTCCTATCAAATATTCAGAAAAGATCTGTAAGTCAAACTAATAAGCACATCTATCTTGCTAGTATAAAAATTTGCTTGTCTTTATTAAATAGCAAAACTATATGTATACTAATTTTGAGATAAGTATCTGTGTTTATTATAAATAAATATTTGACTTCTCTGTCTCCGTTATATGCCTATATATCTGAGATCATGTAAAACTTTCTTCAGTTAAAAGGGATCAGCAGTGGGAAAGGAATACAATTTCGTGCACTAAATGAGTCAAATGCTCTGCCTTGACCATGTATCAGTCAGCTTTATACATCACTGTGGCTTGTTACTCTCAAGAAATATTTAAAGTAGATTACAGAAAATAAGCTGTACTGTTTCAAACACATACATATATGTTGCACACATCACAACCAGCCACAATTCATTCTGCTTGGTCTAGTCAACATCAAAGCCTCTATTCTAATGAACATGCTTCACTGAAGACTGAGGGTGGATGCAGTCAAAAGAGGGTATTGTTTCTGCTTTCAAGAAATTCCTAGAAATGTGGAATCATATCCTGCTTCTGCCACTTCGACTCCTTTTATCACTTTACAATCTCACACATTTATATTTAGTTTGAGTTTTTACTCATTTCTTTTGTCTCCATTAGGTCATACTTATATCCTATAGTTCCTGTCTCATAAATTAGGTATCATACCTCTATATTTTTGGAATCTAAAATTATGTACTTTTTAAACTGAAAAAACATCATGTTTTGTTTTGTAGTATTGAATAATATAATGCTTCAAGATATATAAAATACTTATATTTCATAAATAGTGAGTGATGGAACCTTAGACAAAAGATGCATAATAACAGTTGAGAGAAGAAATAAATTTTAAGTGACACTTATAAAGTACATTGTCTACAGATAGCAGCAAGGTAGGTTTTGCTCTTGGAAAATTCTTGGAGTGAATAACTACATGAGCTACCCCACTTGTTTATTAGCCAGTTTAACCATTTCACAATGTATATGTCTGTATTTCTTGAGGACATTCTTAAATATACAAGGAGTTATTCTATTAAAATTTCCAAAATTTCCTCTAGATCACTACTTCACTACTTCACTACTGATAATACTTTACCTTTGTCCTGATCTTGGATGACCTTTCTATACCATGCTTCTCCAAGTCCTGTGTCCACATATTCTTTGCTCTTTCCTTCCTAAGTTGGTGGCTTGTAGAGGGTTGTAAGTAGTAGTCTTCAGACTTTACTTAAATAGAGATAATTTTATGGTTCCATTATCTTAAGCAGTTATACACACAATGAATGCTGCATAGTTTTTCCTCAACACTTGGAGATATTCATCCATGGTTTTCTAATCAACTGTGCATTCCCTTGGAATTTTCTGACTTTGTATTGGATGCACTGCTGTTCCACACCACAACTAGGATGGGTTTTCAAAGCTCCTGTTGTCTCCTCATGCATTTATTTTCTGAGTGTTCTTGATTTTATTTAGTTCTGTAAGAGTTCTATGAATATCTATAATTCATATTGCTTTTCTTTAACTCTTTAATATTTTTTCTTAAAATTAAATTATGCTTATGTATTTATTCATTTATTTATAGACAAACTACTATTACATAGCCCAACTTAGCCTTGGACTCAGAATCCTCCTGTCTCTGCCTTCAGAGTACTAAGATTTTAAGCATGTATCACTACACATGACTGTAAATTTTCTCATTCATGTGTGTGTGTGTGTGTGTGTGTGTGTGTAACAAAACATATATATTTGACCATAATTAACCTACCATATCTTCTCCCATCCTCCACCCCCTACAAACAGCCAGAAGACTTGTTGCCTAAGTAATTCCAGGTCCTGTCAAGCTGAGAGTAATCAAAACTAGGTGAATATGGGGCCAAGAGTAACCTTAAATTTTGATGTTTTAAGCCTCCACCTCCCAAGTGCTCCAGTTAAAGGACTTCATACATGCTAGGCAAGCACTCCGGTAACTGGTCTGTAGCTTTCTGCTTCCCTCTTGCTTTGGCTAATTTGCTATCTGATGCCCTCCCCACTCCAGTATCAGCATATGTCTATGTGCTTGTTTTGAAAGAAAATTTTGAAATAGGCCCAAACTAATAAAATAACAGGGCCCTGTGATTGTTTTTCCTAACCTAAATAATTAAAAATACCTGTCAGCAAGTTTGGGCCCAGTTAATTAGCCACAGAAAATGTGAAGTTACAAGACAAAGGCCTATTAAATCATCCAAAGAAACTGATTGACCTTAGAAGAACAGAGACATGTCCAAATACATAATGGGCCATCTGGTGTTCCTCCAAACCCTTTCCCCCTCCCCTTAAGGTTTTCTCAAGGCCCAAGAAACTGTAATTTAAGTTTAACTAGATACTATGCTAACTTAGACTGGTACAGTCTGCTGATGTAAAACAACCCATCATGTGTACCCACGTAAAAATCTCCCAATTCCCCCACCCCTTGGCTATAAAAGTCCTAATTCTTAGAGCCTCCAGGTCAGTCCCTCTAGCCCCTATGTGAGATATGGAGATATGGACTGGCCCAGAGCTCTGCTATTACACTGCCTCATGTGTTTACAGCAAGCTGGTCTCTTCGTGAGTTTTTTGGGTGGGCACCGTCCTGAGACTTGAGTGAGAATCACCCTCTGAGTTTTTTCAGTTTCAGTGAAGAAATAATCCACTTGACAGTTCTTTTTCTGTAAGTGTATACAAAACTAATGATTTGCAAGGATACCCATTTTTTTCTGCCATCATGGTTACTTCTGTACTGTTTATGGTGTAGCTTAAATACTGGCACAGTTTCATTGCCTCACATACGGGGGTGCTCAGGTCTGTATCTGTGTATTTTATTCAGTGGTTCTCTCTTAACTACAGTTTTATTCTATGGTGGGTGGAAGGTCAGAATTTTAAAGTCATCTTCAGCACCCTGTGCATGGGTGTATGTGAAATTTATTTTTCTTTTCTTCAAAGTGATAAATGCTATCATATATGTATACACACACACACATATATATAATGTATATGTGTATGTATATATGTTCTTTTGACAAAGCTGTTACAAAAATGTTATGTAAAATTTCCACTCTGTTACCTAATATAAAATAGTCGGGAAATAACCTGTGGTGATCAAATTCTGATTCTGGGATCAAATTAGATTCAAAGTGAATCACCCAGTTTTCCTATATCTTGAAGCCCTCAAGGGCTCAGGTTCACTTATTTCTTTCCCCTTTGTCGGCATTAATGCACAGACCCCCTTCTTTTGTTATTACACATCAAACAATGGTACTCTTTCTCAACACATGAAGCAGGGGAAATGGGGAGGGGATAATGAATTTACCTACATTGAGAAGCCTACCAAGCATTTTATTATAGATAATCATCTTGATCTTGTTGTGTAATAAGTTATCAGGCATGCTTATAAATAAAGTAAAAATTGTAAGAACTTATATTACTGTAAGCCAATCAGAAAAATGTTTGCTGGACAAGTTCTCAATCCAAATATGAGAATTGATAAGTAAGGAGTAATGATTTTTGTACAGCTGGAGCATATGTGTAATAAATTTTGATCTTATATTAATACTTACCTATAACATACAGCTTTAATTTTTTTCATCCATGGTTCAAGGAGATTTCTAAGCTTACCTTGATCATCCAAGCTACTAGGTAGGAATTTTTTTATTAAGTTTTTCACACACAGTATTTAATTAGTTTGTATGATCATATCTAATTACAAATCTGATTTCCTTTGCATTGTATGTTTCTTTTATATTATTTTTTTATAGATAAAATTTTGAATGTTATATTTAAACATATTTTCTGTTTATTTGTAGTGAGAAGCTTATTCATATTAGTAAAAATTGGGCCAAATTGTAAAAGTGAGCAATTTTTAACCACAACACTGGCGTGTATTCAACAATTCCATACCAAGGTCTAGTTCTACAGAAATAATTAAGTAGTGGTGGTGTCTCAAAAGGCAGAAAACACTTCTGTTTGAAAAATTGCTTTGTAAATGATAAATTCATATGAATTAAAAATACCCTGTTGTTGGGAGGCAGAGGCAGTCAGATTTCTGAGTTTGAGGCCAGCCTGGTCTACAGAGTGAGCTCCAGGACAGCCAGGGCTACACAGAGAAACCCTGTCTCGAAAAAAACAAAAAAAAAAAAAACAAAAAAAAAACAAAAAAAAAAACAAAACAAAAAAAAAAAGAACTAAATTTTCACAGCATATGATACTTCGTACTCCAGACAGGAACCTAGTAGTCCACAGTGTGTACAGACAAAGCTAGTCATTAAGTAAATCATGAGAATGAGAAATGGCAATGAACAGTCTTTTGACTTAAAAAGTCCAGTTCTTTATGCATTAGAACACAACATTATCATGTGACTTGATGTTCAAAGACTTCTTTCTTCAGCCAACTGCTAAAGCAGATGGAAGATAAGATCAGAAATCATCTTGGAAGATGTGCAATTGAAGAACCAATTTGCCTTTGATGATAGTTCTCCCTTTTGCTTTGTTTTTTGTTTACTTTGATTCTCCCAGGCAGACAGCGACCCAGCAGGTAGGCTTTTAAGCCAAAACAGTTTATTATCTCCTCTAACCCAGAGAAGCCCTGAAATATAAATGCGGAGAGAGGGGGAGGGCAGCTTGGCTCCAGCTGTACTTCGTACCAGTTGGGGAAGAGAGACACCTTCTCAGTAGTCTGGGGGCAGGGTGGAGCTCAGAGATTCATCTCATGGATGGAGCAACTCCTGCAGCCCTATTTAAGACAAACAAACAATGAACAAATGTGTGTGTGTGTGTGTGTGTGTGTGTGTGTGTCCATGTGAGAAAATGCCACAGGGGTGCAGGTTCCCTTAAAGGACAAGAAAAGAGAACTGGAATGACAGATGCTTATCAGCTGGCTCTAGAAGGGCACCAAGAACACTGAACCCTGGAGCCATCACTCCAACATTCCCATCTCACCCTCCCCTCTCCTTTGAGTAGTCCTTCTATGTAGATCAGAGTGCTCTTAAACTGAAAATCTTCTTGCATTGGCTACAGGAGTGATGGGGTTCCAGGCAGACACTACCATGCCAACCTAAGACATCTGCCTTTTCATTTATCTTAAGATACACCTCGAAAGGGGTTGTGGTGATGAACATCTTTAATCCTAGCACTCAGAACTAAGGAGGCCAGCCTGCTGTCTTCTGCAGGAGATGAGTAAGAGCAGAGACAGAGCACAGGCTGCAAGGGAAGCCCTGCAGCAGCAGAGCAGAGCCCACCTGGCCAAGATCAGATGAGCCACAGGGCAAAGGTCTACCTTGGACATGAATCTCCATGTGCATGGAATGGCTGCCTACTACAGGTGTTTCTTGGCAGCTCTCACCTGGGTATCTTGCTCTGGGTTTCTCCATGGTCTTGGATGGGCCTAGGAGGAGAGCCTTAGCTTACAGGTTAAGGACGTGGGCTCAACATAAAATGTTTCCTGTAGCCTCATAACGCCCAATTCACCATGCCAAAGTCTACCTTCATGGTAGTTGGCAAAGATCTGTAGGGAATTTGATACTCTATTCTGGTGTCTATGGGTCATAAGTTCACCTGTGGTGCACACACATACATGAAGGCAAAACACTTGTACACAATGAAAAAGGTGGAGGATGGGAGCTGTGTGACATCAGTAGCAGAAGCAACAGTGTAGGTAACTCGAGTGTGAGGTATGCTCCCCGATGTGCCTGCAGGCGTGTATGTAAAAAGGATGAAAGCTTAAGAAAAATCGGAGCACTATATACTTTTATTTTTTTGCTTTGGACAAGGCGTTGTGTCAAGTGGATAGAGGGGACAGAGACAACTTCTCTTTCTTTTCCTGGTTGTTATTCCCTCTCTCAGCTATTCAGCTTCGTATTTGCCTCTTGTGTGAGCAGAGTATTTCTGGAAGAGAAAGACAGCTGTGTGTCTCCTCACCTGCAGAGGGATGGGGGGGGGGGGCGTCTTTTCAGCACCGTGGACAGGGCCTCCTCCCCTCCTGGTTGCCCAGGGTCAATTTGGGGACCCCATTTGTAAGGAAAGAAGGTACCCCAGGGATGGATGGGGTCTGCATAACCACTCTGGGTTAAGACCCAAATGTCTAAATATTCAGTCCAAGACCCTAGAACTGTTTTTCCTATACTGGATGTAACTGTATAGAACCATATAGAAAGCCTTAGGGCTTTCCTTCAACCTGACCACCTCTCTTCACATGCTGGGGAAGGGGAGGTGCAACACTTGACACCCACCCCCACCACCACACAAACAAACACACACACACACACACAGAGAGACACACACTGCTCCGCATAGTCCTGCTCTTTGGTCCACGTCCTGGGCGTGGCTGTTCTCCGCCCCACCCACCCACCCCTTTCCAGGCTGGGTTCTTCACCTTCAAGACACAGCCTTCAGGACTCACCCCTTCTCTTCTGCAGTTGACTTCATCGGTGGCTTTGACTCCTGTGGGTACCAAGGGCTGCAGAAGACGTCTCATTTACAGCTGCAGCCTCTGTACACGTGAGGCCCTGGCGGGGGCTGGGTGTAACTGGAAGGACAGAGACATTACTGTTGCTGGAAAAAAGGGCACAGAAAAGACGTGGGCATCCGGGTCTCTCTGCCTGCCTACTAGCAAGCCTGCAAATGCACTTTTAACCTACCTTTGTTTCCTGCAGGTCCTGGTAGCTTCTGGCCAGCACCCACCCTGGACCGCTGGAGCCTGAAGCAGTGCTGTCCTCAGGCTCAGATCAAGGTGGGCAGGCGCGCCCCCTGTCGGCCCTAAGGCTAACTGCAGCTTGTGCAACCTTCCAGATCTGCAGCCCCTGGAGCAAATGCAGACTCTCTGACTTGAACTTGGACCTGACCCTAGCTCTAGCTGGACTTCAGGGTTGGGACAGGACAGGGCGGAGGGGAGGGGGAATTGCTGGATTTGTATTTTTCTTTAATCTCAGCCTTGGTACATGCCGGGGTCTTCCTCTTTCTTCAACTCTACTCCTTACCTAGTATTTTGCCCTCAGTCCAAACAGCAAGACAGAGGAACTTACCCCATCTCAACTCCTGTTCACCTGCCCTGGGGAAAGATACTGTGAACTAGTAGCACAAGTACTGGGTTCCAGCTACAGCACCATAACTGACATCCTGTGTGACATCAGGCAGAGTCTTTGCTCTCTCCGGGTCTCAGTTTCCCCAACTCAAATAATTAAAATAATCCCTTAGTCAATGATGCTTCTAGCACTCTCGTTCAACTTTAAATTCCCTGGGCTACGCTGCAGATATGGAAACTAAGGCCCAGAGATGTAAGGTGTAAGATTTTAGCAGAGCCAGGTTTTGAATCCTGTGTACTCTAGTTTGAGACTGTGCAATCCAGTAGCTGGCCTCTGGACTTGGTTTACAAGCCCTTATCTAACTTGGGTATTCCCACACACTCACATGTCACCACCACTACGCACCGGCTCCACTCTTCAAGCAATGTACCAGTTCATTCTCTAGGGAACCAGACAGACGGAGCCTAAAGCCTTGAGTTTGGATTGACCCACAGGAAGCCTTTGTAGACTAAAGTCTGCTCATCTTTGGCAAACTTTTAAACCTCATCCTCCAGGAAAGTTGGACCACCACTCCTCCACCAGAACCCGTAAGCCTAGGTCCCCATGATCCCATGATCCCATCCCCCCCAAGCAATCCCACTAACCCTCAGTTCTTCACTTATTTCACTATTGTGATCTCTGAGGGGAAGAAGATGGTGTTCAGAAGCAAGCCTGGGGATATGAAGGGGCAGAATAAGGGTGGGCAACTATGGTCAGGAGGACCAGAACACCACCTTTCCTGAGGACAAGCAGAGAGGAGGGCTCTTCATCTTCTTCTTCCACAGATGCCCTGAGGACCCCTGGTCATCCTCAGTAGTGCTTAGTGAGTTATGTACAGAGAGGACAGACATCAGTGCCTCCAATCTGTGAAGCTGAAGCATTAGGAAGGGCAGCTAAGAAGCAGAGGGACCTAGCAGGGAGCTTGTGCAGTGGAGACAGTTCACACCACACTGTGGTGAGCACATCACTCTCCAGGTTTTCCTGAGCTAGAGTGGCAAGCTCATTCCACTATTCCATCCAGTATGCCACACAGGACAGCCAGGCCCAGGAGCTCCTCTGGCAATCACAGGTCCCTGGGTGTGAGCCAAATCAGATGAGAACAAATTTTCTTTAGGCCAGGCTACCTCTTGCCACTGGGCCAGTAATTCTGGACACAGGCAGCATCAGAAGAGGATGGCATAAACAGATAAGTCCAGTATTTCTCCATGCCAATTTTATGGTGCAAAAGGATGTTCTACAAAAATTGACTTTATAGAAAACCTCCATGAACCTCAGGATCTTTTCAGACAAATGCAGGGTCTATGGGTTAAATGCAGAAGGGCTAGGTAGTGTACCTTTCTAGGCCCATTTTACCTCCTCTGGTGAAGTGGAAGGCTGGCCATCATGAAGGAAAGTTAGTGTCTGGCTCCTTCTGACTTCCATAGTCCTACAAGAGTGCTCTGAATAGTTGGCCTGCCTCATGGCCTCATGCCTCAAGTCCTTAGTGCTCATAGTAGGGTGTGTTTATTGTCACTTGCATAGAACCCATGGACTCTGGATTTTACTCTGTGTGTGTGTGTGTGTGTGTGTGTGTGTGTGTGTGTGTGTGTGTAGGAGGGTCATCACATAAGAGAAGTTTCTTATAATCAGACAATAAATTTGAAAAGAGAGATGAGCCAGAATAGCAGACAGCAGACGAGTTAGTGTCCACCAGACAGAGCTCTCTACATGTTGCTTTCTTCTTTCTTTAGGTACAGGAGCAGAGCAGATGGAGACACACCTCCAGGACCCCTACTTCTACACTCCTTCTGTCTCCAGACCCCAAGCCACCTGGTCACAGGGCCACTGCCACTCTTCTGTACAAATTCCACGCCATGCAGAAGAATTTTTGGGGGGGGGAGGTGACCTGGTGGACCAGGCATGCTGCTGAGGCACTGTGGGCCAGCTGGGCTGACAGCAAGGCACTGGCAGGAGCAGTGGAGGGAAGGCACAGAGCAAGGGGATGGGGACAGAGCTGTCTTTTCCCATCAGCTGGCAACATGCGCAGGCCCTGCATCGTTTCTGTGTCACAGAGTTTTGCTGTCGCCATGACCCATGGGAGGAGGGGGGGTCTGGCTCTGCGCAGAGCTGCCAAGAGTGACCAGCATGACTGGCCGCGTCATCACCACCTGGCCAGGTCACTACTTTGCTCTCTTGTCCGAGGGCTCCCAGGGATGAGGGAAGACACTGGCTTCTTCCAGTGTCTCCTCCCCACACCCCTTGGGGAAGGTCGAGGGGAAAAAACATTTCCCATACCGAGGGAAGGAGCCAAAATCAGCACCCTGGCCTTCCTTAGTTTCTTCTGTTTGGAACTGGGGGAGGGGTCTTTCGTAGTCCTGGCTGAGGACATTCTAGTTCCTTGAAAAGTAGAGAAAGGTGTGGCTGGGGAATGAACTGTTTCAGGGTGACAGGTCCTCAAAAGAGACACAGAGGAACTTATCCAGCCCCAGCTTACCCCAAAGTCTGTTCAAATTGGACTGGAAGGCACCTGGAGGCCGAGGTGGTGTGTCTATGCAAATTATACGGTAATGAAGTCGTGGGTGGCCAATTTCAGGAGCTGAGTTGAAGGGTGGAGGAGGGGCGGCAGAAAGGGTGGGGCGAGCTCCTGTCCTCTTTCCCCCAACCCAATGGTCCCATCTGAAGTCTACCAGCTCCATCTTCAGCACTTAATGATTTTGATGGGCCCTACCCGTGTACCATCGGGCTTTTGAGTCTACCAGACCCACCCATCAGTAACCTGGAGTTCCAGTTGTTCCCAAACTACGGAGCAACCTCGCCTGCCACCACTACAAACTGGTTCTCAACAGCCGCTTGGAGACCCCTTTTCTGACATTGTCTCTGGACAAATGGCCTTTCCCCTGCACACTGCTCCTGGAGACCCAGCCCAGGCTTCCTGCTGCTTCTGGGAAAGGGGGTATTTGAGTTCTTCTAGGAAGCCCTCCTGACTTCGGGGCAATTAAAACCAACCCTTGTACCCATTCTTCCTGGAAACAAGACATAGAAGATGTTCTTAAAATATATTGGTTAATTCATTAGAGTGAATTTTTTCAAGAATGTAACAACCATGAATATTATTAGCATTAGAAGGCATTTCATGAGATTGTCTTTTTAAAAAGTTCATAATTATGACACATATGCAGTTCTACTGTGATTACTACTGTGTGTGTTTTATGATGAGCTTGGAAACCAAGTAGTGTGAGTTATTGAACCTTCTCAAAGTTTTGGCTTCTACAGGTTATTCCCATTTACCTATAAATTTTAGACCAGCCTGCTGACTGCCACAGAAAGGCCAGTGGGCATGTGTATTGGGATTATCTGGAATCTGAAGATCAATGTGGAAGAAACTGTCATTTGACTCCTCAGCTAATGAATATGCTAATGAATATGCTAATGAATATGCTAATGAGCACACGTCTTTCTTCACATCTTGCATCAGTGTCTCTGCTAAGTGTGTGCACAGGGCGTCCATATTCTGTCTCCTCACACACACATACTTCTTTTCTTTCTTTTTTGAGACATGTTTCTCTGCATAGCCCTGGCTGTCCTGGAACTTACTCTGTAGATCAGGCTGGCCTTGAACTCAGAGGTTTGCCTGTCTCTGCCTCCCAACTGCTGGGATTAATACTATGTGCCACCACCACCCTACAATTACCATAAAGTGATACTTTCTATTTTCTAGAGGATGCCCCTTGGTGGGTAGAGTGCTGGATGGTACACACAGGGCCCAGTGTTCACTCCCCAGCACTGCGTAAGTTAGATGTGGTAGTTCACATATGTCATAAAACTCAGTTGTTGGAGGCAGGGGAATCAGAGGTTCAAGATCACCATTGTCTGTTTGTAGCAAATTCAAAGGCAGCTTGGGCTACATGACACCCTGTCTCCAGACAAACAAAACCCTACCAATTCCCGCCCCCCTAATCCCACAAACATTTTCTAGATGCATACTATTAATCATTAGAAGCTATCGCATCTTGCAGGTGAAGAAATATAATTTTAAAATTCTATTTATTGATTTTGTGTATATATGTGTGGGTGCACATGACACAGTGCATATGTGGAGGTCATAGGACAACCTGTGGGAGTCTGTTTTTTCTTTCTACCATGTGGGTCCTAGGGGATAGAACTCAGGTTGTCAGGGTTGAAGGCAGCAAGTTTCTGTACTTGCTGAGGTTTGGAGGATGGCTAAGGCCTTTTGGGGAGATTTTTCTCCTTTTCTCATGGCTCAAAAACTGCCAGAGTCTTAGTCTGGGGTTGCATAGTGGTTGATGGGAGGAGCTTTGGACTATGTGGGGCCAGAAGGAAGCTCCAAGGCCAGAGGCAGCCATAGGTGCTGGCAGCCAGGAGACTTGGGGCCCTTTAGGATTGCTGACACTGAGAGGTGGCCAGTTCATGTTTGACTGTTTTCAAAATCTCAGAGCCCAGGGCTTGGAAAAGTGAATTTTGGATAGATAGATAGATAGATAGATAGATAGATAGATAGATAGATAGGGAATAGAGAGAGAACGAGAGACAGAGACAGACAGACACACACACACAAAGGAATTCAATTCCTCATGATCCTTGAACATAACATTCTTTAGGGCCTTAGTATTGAAGATGGGTGAGTCTGGGCAGTGGAAATAAATACAGGCATGACCTATGTCTGTCCTGCCATCTTAGCCGTTTATCTGTGGTGTCTACAAGGTATTTGCACTTGTTAGTTTCTTGTGTATACAGTCTCATGTGAACACTATGTCTGCATTCACACACCTGTCCCTGTGGGTTTGTGAGTCCCCCGAGCATGAGAACCCATGCTGTCTCCACTGATTACTTACCACCTTGTCTATATCCTCACCCAGAGAGAGGAAGGATGGTGAGTCCTGCCCCCACCCTGCACACATACACACATATACTGCAGCAGACTGCAGATGAGGGAGGGACCCTGTCACCAAGAGGACTGGGATGAGGGCTGCTCCAGGGGAGGCTCTTCAGGAACATTACACGGGCCTCTTCTTGGTATTCTTCAGTTGCTTTCACAAAGGTGATGGCTGTGGGCAGAATTAACTCCCTTCAGCTGTTCCTCTCCAAGTCCCCCAGGTTCTGGGAGACTATGAATCTTGGGGTTCATGAGGGAAGACCCCTCTTGAGGTAGAGCACGCCTGTCTGCCTTGTCACTGCCAGATGTTTAGAAGTGTGTAAATGTCACTGTGTGTGTGGGTGTGCGTGTGCAAGTGTGCATGTGTCTGCAAGTTTCCAAATCTGTGCTTTGATGACCAGGAAGTCACATTTCAAACAAGACTGATGATTCAGGTATCCAAGTTGATGTGGTTCTGTAAGCGCTTCCAAGTTCAGATGTGGCTATACATGTCCACACCCACATGCAGATCCTCACATATGTCAGGCTAGGACATATGCAGGTTTGCATCTGTAGAGGTGTGAGTGTACATGGTAAGGGTGGGAATATAACCTGTGTCTGTCCTGTAGTCTTAGGAATTTATTTGTGGTGTCTACCAGGTACATGCACTTGTAGGTCTTTGTAGGTAGCCTCATGTGGACACTATGCCTGAATTTAAACACCTGTCCCTGTGGACCTTTGAGTCCCCCAGCCGTGAGCTTCCCATACTGTCTCCATTTGAGACAATGACGGTTGAGTTTGGCTCTCAGGTACATTTCGATGTCAGCCCTTAACCTACCTCAAATGACCCTTACCAGGGTCCCTGCTCTGTGTGGTGATTTTTGCTCTTGTCCCTCACAGTGGCCCAGGTGTCTTGTCTTGTCTGTGTCCTCATCCTTCTCTGGGTGCAGAGGTTTGGCCACACACCTTCTTGAAGGGCTGCTGAAGGAAGAAACTCCCATGATCCTCTCTATACTCAAAGTAGACTCTGGTGTCTCAGATGTCAGGGTATGGAACTCTGAACCCATCCCCAATGTTCCATTAACATTCCTGCTTTGTTTCTGAGTCCTCACAGCCTTGAACTTGGATCTCCTCATCCACATTGTCTTCAGGTGTCCCCACTGTCCTCCCTCTGAAGCCTCAGAATCTACTCTGCCACCCAAACTTTGCTGTATCTCCTGGGTCTTCTGGAAACCAAGTGACTGCCTTCATCTCAGGACCCTCCCTATGGCATTAATATCTTTTGAGACAATTCCAAAACTCTCTCATGCTTCATAGCTATTGATCCCCAACCAGCTCACCAAGGGTCCCAGGCCAGCACCACTGGCCAGCCGGTATGGCCATTAGTGGGGGAACATAGAGCCGGTAGCCAGGCAGCTGTCACTCCTTCTTTCTTTCTTTCTTTTTTTCTTTCTGTCTGTCTGTCTGTCTGTCTGTCTGTCTTTCCTTCTTCCTTCCTTCCTTTTTTTTTTTTTTTTTTTTTTTTTTTTTTTTTTTTTTTGACAGGGTTTCTCCGCTCTGGCTGTCCTGGAACTCACTCTGTAGACCAGGCTGGCCTCAAACTCAGAAGTCTGCCTGCCTCTGCCTCCAAAGTGCTGGGATTAAAGACGTGCGCCACCACTGCCCGGCCTAAAGACTCTTACTATAGATTAAAAAAAATAATAATAATAACCAAAATCAACAAGAAACTCAATAAGAAATTTATGGATTCCTCCAGTCTATTTCCATGTTACAAAACAAGTTGCTAAAGGTGAACTTAATTACCTGATGATAACATTGTTTTATGGTTATTAAAACATCTAAAATTTTATTTTTCTAAACTTGGTCCTTCCTTATAGTTCTAGTCATAATTTGGGAGCAAAAATTTGGAAAGAAGTTCATTCAACTTTAAAAAAATGACTTAAGTTTGGATATTGTGAGATGTTGTTTTTGGTAAGAGGCTGTAGTGATAAATGAGGTGGGTTTGAAAGAAAAGAAGGAAAGGATTGATCTCTGGGTTCAAGGCCTGCCCCGTCCCACCTTGTGACCTAACTTCCCTAGTCTGGGTGGCTAAGGGTAAGAAAGCATATGGATCCATTCAGTATTTCTAAGGCTTGGCCAATCCCAGTCTAGTCTGGTCCACTCCCCTTTCGTGTGGACTGGAGAGAGGGACTCACCACAGGTTGAGCATTTTCAGGCAGCCATAGAATATATAAAGAGAAAAACATAGGAGGGGGAGAGAGAGAGAGAGAGAGAGAGAGAGAGAGAGAGAGAGAGAGAGAGAGAGAGAGAGAGAGAATAATTATTCCACAGGTGAGATGGAAGTGACTCCCTGTGAGCCATGCACACATGCAGTATGTGTCTGTGTTTAGTTTCCCCCAGGTGAGGAAGCAAGCCACTTGGTCTTCACATTTAAGAGAGGGGCGGCAGAAGCCTGACAGAAACATCAGTTTGGGAGCTGGATCTCAGGGGAATGCAAAACAAAAAAGAGCTGGTGGAAGCCTCAGGGGGGCTTTCCAGCGCTTCCAGAAAGGCAGCAGGGGAAGGAGCAAAGGACTCTGGCTTGTGAACCATATGGTTCCCATAACAGGTCTTCCACAATGTTCAGCTAACTTCCCTGAAACTAGCAAACAGCAAAACTAGCACTTAGGTCTTCTTAGAGGGAGGAAAATTTTATAAGATACTTTATCCTATTAGATGAGTTAATACACTGCTTGGGTATAACCACCAAAGAATAACCTACATTCTAATTACACTAATTCTCAGGAGAAATTGGGCACACAATTGTCAAGATATAGCAAAAGCATTGATTTAAAAAAAAAATCAACCTAAAAATCATTCACCTTCACTATTCCTTCAACCACATTTCAGAAAAGTGTCCTGTAGCTAGAAGAAAGGGGTGAGAGTTCAGAAAGTGGGAATATTATATAATTTATTGAGAATGACAGAAAAATATAAGCACCATTAAAAATCTCCCAAGCCACTTCGAAGAAAAGACCATGTTTAATTACTAAAAATAGTCTCCTGCTGGCATTACCGTCCCAGCCAACCCTGTCTACAGTATCAACAAGATAGAGCTGAAGTCATACTTATTCGACTTTGTAACCTGCTAAGCAGGAAAAGACCTTTTAAAGGCCAAGTGAGCTCACCAAAGAGATGGGCAGGAATACACCATGCAAAGTACATCTCGAAGAAAACCATAATTCGTGGTGACCCTAACTGATGCCCAGAGGTGTAAGATGTCCTCGTTTGTGCTAAAATATATTGCTTGCCCCAGAGAAAACATTTGGACACTGAAGTCCTCAGAGAGCTTCATAGAAAGGTCAGGATTGTCAGGAGTTACTGACTCGTGTCTCTTCAGCTTTCCCTTCCTGATAATATTTCTTGGTGTTTAAACTTGAATCTGAGTTTGGGATAGAGAAAAAATTCAAGTGGTAGAAATGCTGCGTGTACAGCAGAGTCAGCATCACCTTCCCGCCCAGAATGTCAAGAGTTTAAGCATAGACCATGCAAAAAGCACCAAGGAGCTAGTGGGAGAGCACAACAAGACATATGCATGCAAGAGAAGCAGAAAAGGAAGTGAGGAACTGCCTTGCTTCCTTGGAATTAGGGTTACTTCTTTGCTTTCCCAAGATTCTTGTATTTACATGCACAATTGTTTTGCCTGAAGTACTTAATTTTCCTGAGCCCAGACTGAAAGACAGCAAAATGTCTGCAAACCCTTTTATTCAGGACCATCCATCTGGAATGGTTAGTCAACAACTAGGAATGTGCTATCATACACAATCGCCCATGGTTTAACATTTATTTCTCTGTATCCCATAGGGAGTAAGAAGCTCCAGGGCCTCTAAGAAGCTCATGGCTACTATCTATTGTGGATTTTAATGCATCATTCCTCTTTGTTCACAATGTCTTTTGCCTTTAGCAGACTAAAAAGATGTAACTGTCTGCCCAGAAATAGGAGCTAAAAAGGGTGGCAACAACCTTAATGCACCATGCAAAAAATAAAATGGTCAGAAGAAGAAACCATGGACATAAGCATGAAGAATCCAGACCATGCTGAGCAGCACACAGAGGAGTCAGATGTTTCCAGCCCATGAGGAGACAACCCTTTTAAAAACAAGACAACCCCTTTGAAAGATGAACGTACTTACCTTCCTCCACTACCTCCACTTCAGAATGGGCTGTGATCAGTGCACTGGAGTGAGCTCCAGTGGAGTCATCAACATTCAGCTCTCCATTGGTTGAGCTAACCACCTGAAACAGAGATAGATTTCAATAACACCATGGTCACATGAAGCACCTGCTGCAACCAGAGTAGATTAAGAGAGATTAGGCCTCAAAGTACTGGCCAGGCAGGGCATAGAATGTGTGTTTACTTGGGTTATGAGAACAATGTCCTGATTTACAACAGGTTCCTAGACCTATATCATGTCAGAACATTTAACTTGATGATATAGTCACTGACAATTACCTACACTTTGAGTGCCTCTGTGCCTAGCACTTTGCTACACTGTGTGTATAAATTTGATCCTTACAAACCTCTTACTTAACATGTCACAATTATTTCTGTGTGCTCCTGTGTGTGTGTGTGTGTGTGTGTGTGTGTGTGTGTGTGTGTGTGTGTATTCGTGTGTGCGTGTGCCCATGCAGGCCAAAGGAATATTGGTCTCAGTCTTCAGGAGCCTTCTCCTTTGTTTTGGTCAGGGTCTTTCACTGGGACATGCAGGTTGCTGATTAGGCTACGCTGGCCTGTGAAACCCAGAGATTCCTGAGTCTCCACTTTCCCAGCACTGGGATTATAAGAGAAGCTACCACTAGTGTAGTCTTGAGGATAATGAAACAAACAACCAAAAAAAAAAAAAAATCAAAGAACAAAACAAAAAAACAACCCAACAACAACAAAAAAGCATAAACCAATAAACCAGAGGTTCTAGGGCTCCAGCTGAGGTCCCCATGTTGCCAGAAAGAACTTTATCAGCTAACATATCTCCCTGGCTCAATTACTTACAACAAAGCAAGTCATGCTGATGTGTAAGTAAGTGTGAAGGGGCAGTCTCAAGTGCCACCGTGTGCATGTGGAGCTTGGAGGACAGCCTGAGGGAGGTGGCTCTCGCCTGCTACTATGTGTTCCCTGGCAGTTGAACTCAGGACATCAGACTAGGTGTGCAGTCATTTACCGACTGTGCCATCGTGCTGTCCCTCAGCACTAATTACTCTCTTTTAATGGATGAGAACTCTACAAAGTGACTTAACCAAGGGTTAAGTTAGGGTCTGTATGCATGTACAGCTTCTGTCTGTTTGTCCACAGATTCTTTCATTTTTCAAAACTGTGCATAGCTCTGTATGAAAAAAATAAGTGTCAGCTAACGTCTAAAGATTAAATCATTCTGCCACTCTGTTTGTTATATTATAATTATACTATAATTATAGGGTTTAGGTAAAAATGGCTTTAAAATATTCTAAAAAGGAAACCAAGAGTGGGCACTAGAAACCATAAATAATCACACTTTCTTTGAGAAATTTCTTCAAGGCTTTCAGCACTGGTTTGAAGATACTCAAACAAGACTGCTACACCCCCTCTGGTGAGAGGGGGGACAGTAAGGACAAACTTCCCTTGGAAAACAAGTCTTATTTCAATGGCCTTTATTTCAGGTTCATTGTCATCCCACTGCTCACTGATGGTCCCTGAACTGTCAACGAGGGCTCTTTCCCACTCCTGTCATCTGGTTAGTGTAGACCTGATCAGGCTTGTCTGTCCCCGAACTGTCAATGAAGGCTCTCTCCCACTCCTGTCATCTGGTTAGTGTGGATCCTAGCAGGCTTGTCCCCGAACTGTCAATGAAGGCTCTCTCCCACTCCTGTCATCTGGTTAGTGTGGACCGGAGCAGGCTTGTCTTGTTGTGCAGCTGCTTCTGCCACCTGCTCTCATTTCCAGCACATGATTCCTGTTTATGTGGTGCTGGAGAGCGGGAAAGGAACCAGCGCAAACCTTAGTCTGCAGTGGGAAAAGGACCCAACACAAACCAGTCTGCAGTGGGAAAAGGACTCAACACAAACCAGTCTGCAGTGGGAAAAGGACCCAACACAAACCAGTCTGCTGTTAAGATCTTGGCTGAAAAGTGGGAGAGAACCACAAAATAGGATAAATGGTTCAGACAGCTTATGCTACTGGGTAAGTAACTTCATGTATTTGAGATGCTCTTACAGACCGATGTGAGGCTTATAAGGTAATGAACGGGACAGAAATGTGTATGATACCTTTACTGGAGGAAGTAAAACAAAAAATAGGAAGTAAGAAACCATGTTCTAAAATCAGGTAACCATGGGTTTGGAATCTAGCTCTACTGGCAATGGATGCCCAGGAAAGATCTTTGACCTTTCTATACCTCAGTTTTCTAATTTGTAAAATGGGGTAACAGTAATACTTATCCTATTGGGGTAACCATGCAAGATAAGCACAGTAAGTATTCAGCCCAGAGCCACACATACTAATGGTTCAAAAATGCTCACCTGATACTCTTATTTGCCTCAAGCCAGGGGTTTTTTTTTTTTTCTATCAGCTAATCTTCCAAGATTTTCTAATTTATCCTAAAAAGAAAAGTGGAAGGAAAGGTCCACTACTTTGGGGGCAGACTAAGTGACTCTATCTACTATTTTTGAGACAAGAATCTTATGCTGTAGACCTGGCCTGGTACCTACTATATAGCCTAAGCTATATAAACTTATAGTACTATATAAATTTCTCACACTGCTCCTGACTCAGTATCCATGGAGGTAGGTTATGACAGGTCTAGAACATCGGGCCTGACTTTTTTTCTTCTTAATAAGACATGATTGAAGGGAGGTTGGAGAGGTGGCTCAGTGGTTAAGAGCACTGACTGCTCTTCCAGAGGTCCTGAGTTCAATTTCCAGCAACCACATGGTGGCTCACAACCATCTATATTGGGATCTGGTGTCCTTTTCTGGTCTGTTTGAGACAGCTACAGTATACTCATATTCATATATATATATATATATATATATATATATATATATATATAAAGACATGATTGAGAAAATCACAATAATGATATATGGTTAGTGCGGGGGGGAAAAAGAAGCCTACATTAAATTTGGACTTACCTAAGGAAGACTCAAATTTTTGCTAGTGATCAAATTTAGTATCTCTGATTAGTGGACAGCCTAACCTTATAGATAGTATACAACACAGTATTTTCCTCACTCTGAAAACAGGTTTCTTCTGAATCTAGTCACAATTTCGAAAATTGGACAAACCCAGAATTGTATAAGACACCTGACTTGGACTCTTCAAAAAGAACCATATTAAAAAGATCTTCAAAAAATCCCTGGGGACTGATACTGATTTAGAGGGATTAAAGGGATGGAGAGATGACTCAGTAGTATTTGCAGGGGATTTAGGTTCAATTCCTAGTGTCTATAATGAGCACACATGCATCCATAACTCCAGTTCCAGGGCATTTGACATCTTTTAACCTCTGAGAGCATCAGGCACACATGTGGTGCCCTTACATTCATGCAGAGGAACAAGGAGACTAAGGAATTATGCAGGGTAGTAAACACCTAATATTACTAGGACTCAGGAGGCTAAAACAGGAGGATCAATTGCCATGAGTTGGAGGCTAGCTTGGGTTAAACAGTGAGACGTGGGTTAGCCTAGGCTACAGAGTAAGATTGTCAAAACAACCAAAATAAACAAACAAAACAGACAGAGATGAAAGGATTGAAAGAGATGGAAGAGGTAAAACAACCAATAGAATGCAGGAATCTTGGTTAGATTCTGAATACTATAAAATTTTAAGGACAACTGGAATTTGGGTTGTTAGGTATTATGAGATTATTTTCTTGGAGAAGGCAAAGTTGTCGTTGCTTACATGAAAGAATATCTTTGTTCTGAGAAGCCGTAGGTGGAAGTGTATGGAGCTAAAATATACTGTCTTAACTTTCAAAAGGCCTGGAAAGCGAATACATATATAGGCAGACATGCACATGCAAGCACACAAAATTAAAGTACATGTGGCAGAACCTTAATAAATTGTTAATCTAGGCTAAAGATATTCCCGACTTTTCTGTAGACTTGAAATTTTCAAAATGGAAGTTGGAGGAAGCCCAGCATTAAAAAATAGGCAGAGAAGGCTAACTTGATTGAGAACCACATTCTGTAGACTCCCTCGGTTCTGCTGTGATTCCTCTGGACATATTTTCTAGCATACACTACTGTTAACATTGGTAACTGGCTCATTCCATGAAAGCAGTCATCTTAAAATATTTGTTGGCAGGGACTGGAGAGATGGCTCAGCAGTTAAGAGCACTGACTGCTCTTCCAGAGGTCCTGAATTTAATTCCCAGCAACAACATGGTGGCTTATGACCATTTGTAATGGGATCTGATGCCCTCTTCTGTTGTGTGTGAAGGCAGTGACTCATATAAATTAAACAAATAGATCTTTTAAAAAATATGTTTGTTTGTTTGTTTGTTTGTTTAACTTATTTCTGTAGCATTGGGGAGTAAACCAAAGGTTGTGTGTGTTCTAGGAAGCACTGTTAGCTGAATTATATCCCAAGGCCTGAATCACTGATTCTTAATGAACCGGATAAAATGTAATGTAAGATGTCTTGGCTAAAAGCCAGGTGTAGTGGAGTAAACCTATAATGCCAGCATTCAGGTGTCTGAGGCAAGAGGATTTGAAGTGTGTAGCCAGTATGAGCTGAAGATGTATTCAAAGTTACCCTAGCATGGCTATATCTATTTATTTCTTCAACATGAAAGAACTACTAGTAAGAGTCACTACTGAGAATTACCTGTGACACTGGGTTATAGCACTTGCTAACAGCACTTCATGTCTTATACTTTATACTTGATCTCTTGCCTATGAATTGCTTCTGGTCCTACAAGCAATGTCCTTGGGCACTCTAAGGAAAAGGTTATCTCGCTTCATGGTCAACATTTTTATCTGTATCAGAAAGCACATGATTGCAAATAAATCAGGCACATACACATAGATCTACCTGCCTCTGCCTCCTGGGTGCTGGCATTAAAGGTGAGTGCCACTATGCCTTGTCTCAATTTATTAATATTTTAAACAATATCATTGTTAAAATTTTTTCTGCTGAAATTTTAGCATAATCTTTACTGAAAAACAAGACTTCCACATTATGTATATGCACATTTGTTTTGCTGTATCCATATTAGCTTTATTCACATCATTTTTCTGGCTACACAAAACCATGTAAGACTATCTATGAGGAAAACCAAGAAAATGTAATATATATATTACAACTCTCCAGCACAACTCTCTAGCACTCTCAGCTGTTAATTCTTAAGTCACACTTATATACATATATACATATATATATATATATATATACACATATATACATATATATACATATATATGAAATGAATATACAGACATATATTCAATATATATGTATACATACACACATATATTCATATACATACATATACACAAATACTATTGGTAATATCCCTTGTAGAAATCTCACAAGTTTCAATAATAATTCCTATTTTTTAAAATGTCACTGAGGGGGCTGGAGAGATGTCTCAGTGGTTAAGAGCACTGACTGCTTTTCCAGAGGTCCTGAGTTCAATTCCAGCAACTGCATGGTGGCTCACAACCATCTGTAATGAGATCTGATACCCTCTTCTGGTGTGTCTGAAGACAGTTACAGTGTACTCACATGAAAATAAAATAAATAAATCTAAAAAAAATGTAATTCAGGTGGGACCTGCGAAGACAGAGGGGCTTCACTATTCTGACAAGGTACTGACTGAAAAGGTGAAGTTATTGGAGACATCAGCATGAAATGTTTCAATCAATAATGAAGATGAAAATTGTATTTCTGGGAGCATCTAAGAAGTCAGGTATGGGTGTCATAGGCCTGTAATTCCAGCTATTTCAGAGACTGACACAAGAGGCTCCCAATGAGGCCAGCCTGGGATAGTTAGCATTTTGAAAATGATCATTAAAAGGGATTTAGGATGTAGCTCAGTTGGTAGAGCACCAGACTAGCATGCCCGAGCCCCACAGGGTGATCTCAGCAGCACTTAAACAGGCATCAATGGTGCCTGTCTGACATCAACACTCAGATAACAGAGACAGGAGAGTCAGAGGCTCAAGGTTATCCTCAGTTACACAGTAAGCTTGAGGTTAGCCTGGCTACATGCGATCCTGTCTCAAAGCAAAGTAAAAAGGGCCTGTGGATGTGGTTCAGAAGTAGAGCATTTGTCTAATATCTGCCAGGCCCCGAACTTAATCCCCGCACCATCAAACAAATAGTATCCAAGAAGAAAACATGCCATCTGCTCTGGTGAGAAGCAGGAAGGGAGAGCAGTGATTTGGTAGCAGCTTAAAGGTGGCGGAGATTCTGAAAAGCAGCTTTGAAGCCACGAAAGCTACCAATATGTTTCTGGTCCACACAGAGGAAAAGACAGCAGAGCATCAACACGGGAGGAAATTCTCAGGGGATAAACAGGGAGGAGGGGGATGATCTCGTGGGGCTCACAGACTGAACTGATGCTGTGTGTGAACCTCTCGCTGACAACACCCCTTCCACTTGTCAGCAAACACCTCCCTTTCCTCGAATCGGGTCCACAGTCCATGTCCTGCAGGAGCTCTGCCCCTGGACCATAGGAAGCAGCTCATCCACCCAGCACCACTTTGCGTTTCAGAATGCTGAGAAAGGTATGTGCTTTCCTGCTTCAGAGCTAGCTTTGCTATCCGAAGCCCTTGTTGCGTAGGTTGGAACCCCTTAGGATGAAAGTAGAAAGCTGCCTCACAGAACTGGTTTGCTCCTTAGCAGTGACTACCCCAGTGCTCAGCAGACCGTCTGAGTGGATAAAGTTAACATGTCTCCAGCAGTCGCTGTTGTCTCCGGGTTTATACAGTCTGCGCACAAGCAGATAAAATGATGGGCAAAGAGGGAAGAGAAGAATGCTGTGCGCCACCATGTGCCAGGGTCAGCAGGGACAAAGAACTAACCCCGAGTCATGGAGTTACCATGGGGATAGACCAGCGGTTCTCAACCTTCCCAATGCTCCAACCCTTTAATGCTGTTCCTCATAGTGTGGCTACCTACAACCATAAAATTGTTTTGTTGCTACTTCATAGCTGTAGTTTTGCTACTGTTATGAATTGTGATGTAAAGGCTTTCTGATGGCCTTAGGCGATCCCTGTGAAAGGGATCTTTTGACCCTCATAAAGATTGAGACTCGTAGGTCTGACGAGAACAAGGTGGAGAATTGAAGGAACTGAGCTGCGGAGGCTGGCAGAAGCCAAACCTTACAGGATTTTGTTTGTTTAGAGTCTTATTTATTTAATGTCTATGAGCACTCTAACAGTATGTATGTCCATATGACAGAATGGGCATCCAATCCCAGAATAGATGGCTACGGGCCATAATGTGTTTGCTGAGAACTGAGCGCACCAAGCTCTGTTTGAGCAGCCAGTGCTCTTAACCATTGAGCAGTCTCTCCAGCCCCTTGTATAGGGTCTTTTAAAGCAGAGACTCACTGTGGATCTATGGCTGCCAGGAGCTTGCTATGGACCAAGCTGGTCTCAAACCTGCCACAACTCTCTTAGCCCTGCCTCTCAGGTGCTGATATTATGGGCGTGTACCACTACATCCAGTCTCCTGTAGGATTCTAAGCTTTATCTAAAGGCATGAAGGATGAAAGAATTCAATGATATAAAATAAGGAATTTTATAACAATTTTTTGTTTTTAGTTTTTTAACTGTAGATCAGGCTGTCATTGAACTCAGAAATCTGCCTGCCTCTGCCTCCCAAGTGATGGGATTCAACGTGTGTGCCACCACTGCCCAGTGTATAACAATATTTTTATCTCTTCAGGACACTCTCCTGGCTTCTGTGAAAAAAGAACTGAAGAGTGGAAAGAAATTAATTTTTAGAACGACTAACATCATCTATTTTATCTACTTTTGCATAGATGTGACAAAACCCTTTACAGGACAAATTATCATCATCATCATCACCATCATCATCATGATTATGATTATGATTATTATTACTATTAACAGCAGGGTCTCATTATATGGCCCTGGCTGTCCTGGAACCCACTAGGATGAGGCTGTCCTCTCACTATAAATTAGGCTGTCCTCAAACTCACAGAGATCTGCTTGCCTTTGCCTTCCAAATACTGGGATTAAAAACATGTGTTACCACAGCCCTCAATGTAATTCTTAAAATGAGAATGTTGTCTGTGTTAGGGTTCCTCTTGTGTGTGATGAGACACCATGGCCAAAGAAACCTGGGAGGCAGCGGGGGTTATTCAGCTTACGTTTCCACATCACAGTTCATTATCAAAGGAAGTCAAGACAGGAACTTAAGCGGGGTAGGAACCTGGAGGCAGGAGCTGATACAGACTCCATGAAGGAACACAGCTTACTGACTTGCTTGCTTCTTATAGAAACCAAAACACCAGCCCAGGGGTGGCCACACCCACTATAGGCTGGGCCCTTTCCCATCAATTACTAATTAAGAGCTCCCCCCCAGGCTTGTCTACAGCTAGATCTTAATAGAGTAGTTCCCTCAACTGATGACTCTAGCTTGTGTCAAGTTGACATAAAACTAGCCAGGACAGTAACATATACAAGACTGGGGTGTAGGAAACACTCATCACTTGTGTGGCATAAAGAGAGTACCTGTTCTCCACTGGGTCTAACTCCTTGTCCAGATGAAGATGCTGAGGCATAAATTTATTTGTTGAAGCCACATAGTTGGGCAGGACAGTTCAGAGGAACCCAATCTCTTGATATTCGTCATACTGCTGTTACATTGTAGAAATATCACTCACACACACACACACACACACACACACACACACACACCTCATGCTTCCAGCCCCATCTCTGGGAGTCCCCGCTCACAGGCTTGCATTTTTATCTGTGTTACAGCCTTCAAGGCAGTGGCCTTGATCCAGTGATGGTACCGGTTCTACGTGGCCTACCTGGAGATGAGGCAACAATGTACCTGGAACATTTTCCAATCTATAGACTGAAAGCTATGCTGGACAGCAAGATCAGGTCAAGGTATGTGGTGATGACCGCAGGTGGGGGGGGGGGTAGTGCCAGGGGGGACCTGGTGTTGGAAGGTGCAGCAGATGGGACCACTCCTTTGTTTTTAAAGCTTGCCGCATCTGGTTCTTCCATAGTTCCATGAATTCTTCAGCTACATTGTAGACCACTTCACTCCCAGCAGCCACCATGAGAGTGAGTATGAGTTGCCACACTATGCTGTCCTGGCTTAATACTGTACTGTCCATGTTTCTGGGGGAGTGTAACTGGGAATCTGCCAAGAGTTTGAGATTAAGTGGCAAGGTTGGCAAATGAATGCCAAATAAACTTTTAGCCTGGGGCTCTCCTGTAAACATCCCTGGAGACAAGAGCTTACAGGCATAGAGTTGGTTTACTAAGAAATGCTGGACTAGAAGGAAGTGGAGAGGGATGATAGGGGGAGAGAGAGATGCTAGCCAGCAATGCAGGAGGCCTGTGAAATAGTGAAGAATGAACCTCCAGGTACCAGGACCTTGGGGAAACATCAGCTTGGAAGATCCTAGTTGAAGACATCCTAGAGAGCCAGGTGGGAGGGTGGTTGACTCCATGGCCTTTCTGGTTCTGCTACCCATGATCCTCTGCAGCCCGGGAGGGAAACCCTTGGCCTGAACCTTTAAAGCCTGGCAGGTAGAAAAGACTGCCATGCTAGAGATGGTCCGAGCCTCTGCTGTGCCCACTGAACACGATGAATGGCCTAGAATCCTTTCTCTTTGGCTTTGCTCTGCTCTTCCTCCTGCCTTCAACAAGCCTCTGCATTTTGGGATGTCCCCTGACTGATATTTTGATTTTTTAAAAAAATATATATATTTATTTTAAATCATGTGTAAAAGTGTATATGCACATGTGAATGCCAGTGTCTGAAGAGGCCAGAAGAGGGCCTCAGATCCCTCAGGAGCTGGAGTTACAGGTCATCGTGAGATACCAGATGTGGGTGCTAAGACTCTAACTCAGGTCTTCTGGAAGATTAGCAAGCACTCCTAACAGCAGAGACATTACCTCCTTCTCCTATTTCTGGTGATTTTTTAAAAAAGTAAATGTAGACCCACTAATGATTGCATAGACACAGAAACATAACCTTCCTCCTGCGCCCCCTCCTCATCAACTTCAGTTTCCCTATCATATCCTGGGCTGGAGGCAGTGCCCGACTGGCAGGGTCCCACTGCATTAACGGTCCCTCAAGGTCTGTTCCTAAGCTGGCCTGCCTTTGTCCTCTGTGTCTGAACTAGGAGACTTCCTGAACCACACGTTCACTAAGGAGAGATTCACCCAGGATGTGGAGACAGAGGAGGGCAGCAATTTTGAATCCATAGAGGTGCCCGACAGCTACACAGGGCCATGCCTTTCCTTCCCCCTTCTTCCCTACCACTTCCCTAGTGGAAGCTTTCAGGCTGAGACAAGTAAGCTTAAGTGGGTGGGGACGTGGGTCCCTACCAACTTGTATTTAAGAGTAAGGCCGGGAAATGTAGCCAGGTTCCTATGGTCCAGGAGCCAGCTTCTGGGAGAGTAACCTTTGTGGTTTTGTTCGTTCAGCCTGCAGGTAGCTGGTGAAGAAGGCTGGGGGGCTCACATGGATGTGGGCATGCGGGCTGCCACTGCCCTTGTGCAGCTGACATGTCAGTGGTGTAGGAAGTAATAAACTATAAAGGATCAGTAAGCGGTAGCACAGAAACTGATGAGACTATGAAAGAGAGGTCAGGAGAGGAGACCGTCTGAGCAAAAGAAGATGTCTGAGCAAAGGTCAGGGTGCGGAGAGATGCGATATCTGGAAACAGAGTGTTTGAGATAGATGAGGAAAGGTACCAAGGCAGGAACTCCGTGGATTGTCCAGGGACCTCAGAAAGGTCACTGCGATTAGTAAGAAAGAATTCAGGGGATAAGCAAGAGATGCTAGTGCAGAAACACAGGAACGATAACTTAGGCTTTCTCTTTAAAACAGTCACTGTGCATCAGACCCTAGTGGCACACACATTTAAACTCAGTGTTTGAGAGGCAGAGGCAGGCAGATCACTCTGAGTTCAAGGTTAGCTGAGTCTAGATAGTGAGTTTCAGGATAGTCAGGGGTTCATAATGAGAACTTATCTGGACTAGTAATAAACTTATTATTAAAAGCACTTATTAAGTGCTTGCCAGGTTGAGACTGGAATACCGGTGAGGGTGGAAGAGAAGCAGAGAGACCTGTCAGTAGACAATGGTCCAAGCAAAACTGTGTTGGCTTAACCCCCCGTCCCCCAGTCGCCAGTGTAAAGCTGGTGAGTTGTTCAGTTCTGTGAGCTACATAGATCACGGTCCTTCGTCTATCTGACAAGATGAAAGCAGTGTACGGATTGGCTGTCTCTCAGTAATGGCAGGGTTAGTCCACACCATCAATGGATGTGCACAAATTCATACATTGCTACTACTACAGTCATACACTGCTTCTTGAGGGCAAAGAAAAGTTCTATAGATTAGACAGGAAAGAAGAGGTGTAGCTCAATGAGGAGGGAAGAAAAGTCAGGTGAAAGTGGAGTTGCACAAAGAGGATTTACAGTTTAGTGGGTTCCTTTTGGGGTCTGGTGTAGCTGGACATTTGCCAGCAGAAGTGGGGCTATCCCTGTTATTTTATTGCCTCTCACCCCTTCCTCCTAGTAGCAGCTCCATGCTCTCTATGTCTTGAATCTTTTGTATGAGACCAGAAAACACCTGGCCCAGCTGCCCAACATCAACTGAGTCTCTACCTGCTACAGCAAGGGGGTCACAGTGTGCAGTAAGTGCTGGTGGGAGCTGCCTGCCGTGGGTAGACACAAATCAGAAAACCCTGCCACAGAAAGGGGCCTGGAGGAGCAGCTGAGCCAGAGGAAGACATGCTGGTAGATAGATGAACAGGTCAAATTGGCTCCCTTTCAGCCGACTGTTTCCATATTCATCACACATTTATTTAAAGGAGACATGGCTCAGAGAAGCAATTCATAATGACTCCAAGTTCACATTCCATACTGAGAATAGAATCACCACAACAGTCAACAACAACAACGCACACACACAAAGATACCCCAGCCTTTTGACATTTTATTTCTTGGTACTTGAGCAAATTTCAAGGCTTACAGAGTTTTTATTTCCACCCCCGCACATGCCTTTCAGGAAGAGAACCACAGTGACCAACCTTCTCCATTTGCTCAGTAGCATCCGTGTGGACAGAAGCCCACTCCAAATGTAGGGTATTCTCTGGGTAGCACTGCATGGAGGGCACTCTCACCCAGTCCATACCCGGCAGGTGATAGCTCACAGCTCCCCTAGCACAATGCCCTTGAACCATCTGGCCATACAAGTTGGCTGCCAAGGGAAGAAAGCTCTGTTCCTCTGCTGTCAGGGGAGGCTGCAGAGGGGACAGAGTGTCACAGCTGCCTAGTTTGGCATGTGTAGCTGTGCTGGGGACCTTGGGGTCACTGCTGTAGGAACTCGTCAGCTTCCCACCTGCCACCTGTGAAGATAGTCAGGGCCCAGGTGATTAAGAACCTGACAGAGGAGAAAGACATCTTCCCTGAGCCATGGCAGCTGGACAAAACAGCCCCAGCAGGATTATTCACCTGAGAGTTTTATATATATAATATTTAGAAAAAAAAAACGTGAGTGAGTAGTGCTGAGACAAGTCACGTGACAGGACTCCAGCTTAGAAACTCTGACCCAATGAAACTGCTTACAGGTAGGCCGGGCAGGTCACCTGCTCTAAAAAGTTACAGGCTGTCCTGAGTCAGAGAGTCAAAAGAATAGGCCTTCGATTTGGTACAGATACAAATTTATAATAAAAAAGAGTAAGTTAGTTACCCTATGCTTAGGATAGCCACCCATAAAGACCTTTGTACAGGTGATCAAGGCAATAGAAGAGTCTTTAGGCCAGGATCCCAACAGATTACTTCTGACCAGATCTGACTGAGACCTTCATGTGGCAGAAGGTAAGGGACACTTAAAAGCCCACACCAGATTCCATTGGCAGATCTTGAGAGAGCTACATGAGACCCCACTAATTTTGACCAAGTCACATGAGGTTAAGCAGGGATCAGATGAGTTACCCACAACCTTTCTAGACTAGCTCACAGAGACATTCTGTCAGTATAGACATGGCTATTAGATACCAAAAAAGGCTTCAGAGGCTAGAGGGACTACAAGATAAGTCATTAAAAGGCTTAGTGTCAGTTGCTCAGAAAGTCTACCATATCAGGGTGGAAAAGAGCAGAGAAAGAGAAAGAAAGAAGATAAAAGAGAGGTGAAGAAAAAGAAAGGTGACAGGAAAGGAATTCACAAAAAAGGTTGGCTACAGTAGTTTAAAAAGCAGAGAAGAGAGACTCCAATCAAAGGGAGATAGGAATAAGAGCAGTGTACACATTACAAGTAAAGGAGCCAGCTTCAGGGCCCAAGAGTGCCCTAACAAATAGAAGCCAGGGTCAGGAAATCCAAGGCCTTGAGGAAAACACCCCAAATGATGAAGGTATTAGCTCTGTGTGAAGATAGAGATTGAGATAGATGGGGTTTGGACCCAACCAACTCTTGGTGGACACAGAGACTCAACACTCAGTCCTCCTCCAAGCTGATGGCCCTGTTTACCAAAATGTATTCATGGACTATCTGAAAAATGGTGGACCAAGAAAAGGGCTGGATATGCCATTTATTTATGGTCATCCCAAACTGTCCCTACCCTCTGTTGGGTCAAGACTTACTCCCCAGGATGGGGGCCCAGATACACTTCCTACCCAACAGGCTACAACTAACTGGCCCAAAAAGGAGAACCCATAGGCTTCTCCTACTGACCCCTGCTGGGAGCCAAGGCAGCCTGCTTTACAGACAGGACCAGTTTTCTCCATACTGGTCAGAGACAAGTCAGTGGTACTGTGATAGATGACGCAAATGTCATCTAGGCTGACTCCCCACCCCTGGGCTCATCGTTGCAGAAAACAGCCTTGGAACATGGGACCAACAAGAAAATCAACATCTACATGAACAGCAGGTAAGCCTTTGCCACAGCCCATGTCCACAGGGCTATCTACCAAGAGAGAGGACTACTCATATCAGAAGAAACCTTAGATCTCTTAGATGCCCTGATGAAGCCAGCAACTGTGAGTATTCACTGCCCAGGACACTAGAAGGGAGGAAATTCAGTAGCCTGAGACAATAACTGAACAGATCAAGCAGCTTGATACAGGAGCCTGTCTCAGTTATGGGCCTAAGAAATGGCCTCACTTAAAACACAGGGAAAAAGGATTCAGATTTCTAGCCATCCTGCCAACTACTATCTAGAAAAAAAGGGGCAATGGTGCATAGCAGAAGGGAGAACTATACTCCCCAGAAAACAAAGAAAAGACTTACTAAGCTAAATGCACAGATGGAATCTTGAGATATAAGTGCATCCAAGCAGTCAAGAGATCTAAAGCGTATAATGGACTGTGGCGGGCTGACAGAAGGCAGCTATCATCCTTGCAGCCATCTTGAGCATATACCCTGACAAGAAACTTGTTCTCAACAGCCTACAACAGCTGAGCACACTCTGATAACATCTTGTTTTATATACCCAAGACTTTCCCTTTGGTGTGTATGACTTAAAGGTGTGACTTAAAGGCGTGACTTAAGAAGGGAGACTTATAAAAGGTGAGAGACAGACAGAAGAGGAGACTGGAAACTTGGAACTTGGAGGCACTAGGGACTATGAACTAGGAACTTGAGACTTGGTACTTGGACTAAGAACAGGGGACTTGGAAAGAGAGAAGAAGAGAGTCTTGAGTATAAACAGGACTGAATCACACTCTGTCTGGTCTCCATTCTTCCAATCTGCCCTTGCCCTCACTCTCTCTCTTGTTGAACCCTGACCCACAGACCGGAGCAGGACAATTTAGCCCCCAAAGCTTGGGGCAGTGTGGGCTCTAACCATTTTGGCCCCCAAGCTTTTGGCAGTGCAGGTTCCAACATTTGGCAGAGAGGTCCCCAACAATGGACCTCTGGTTTTGGGCCAGACAAATAATAAGTCAGTATAAGGTATGCCAGCAAGCAAAGGCTTATAAGACTTAGAGTAAATGAGAAAAATACCCAGGAGAAAACAGCCTACAGTAGAGATCTTCCCAAGGTTTTAAGTGTCTCAGGTAATTCGCTCAGATAACAGTCTTACTTTTGTTTCTAGGGTAAGTTAGGAATTGTCAGAGTAATTGGAGACTAATTGGAAGCTCCATTGTTTGTACTGTCTCCAGAGCTCAGGGCAGGTAGAGAGAATAAACAGAACCCTAAAAGAGACATTAACTAAATTGCCCTCAGGAATTGGCACTGGCTGGGGAGTGTCCCTTGTCCTGTCCCTGTTCCAAACCCGGAATGACCATCTTGTGTGAGAAATGACGTTTCAGGCTATTAACAGGCTGTTCCTGGTGCTGTTGACCATCTGACCTCCATTGAAGTAGATGGAGTAACTGCCTGACTTCACCAGCACCTATGCCTGATACCAAATGGAGAACAGCCAGACACCTGAGCAACCCCCTCAAGCTCAAAATTACCTGCTCTTCTACAAGGCCAAAGAGCAGCAGGCCTTGACTCCTGAGATATCCCCACCCTAGAGGCACAGGGGTAATACAGCCTTAAAGGGTGGGACTTAGGGTGTGTAAACCCAAAATTAAATGACAGCTTGAGTATTGAAATCACCCACAAAAGAATAAGAAATAAATGTGAATCTAGAGGTATATAGATTTGTTCTTTTTTTTTTTTTTTTTTTTTTTTTTTGGTTTTGGTTTTTTTTCGAGACAGGGTTTCTCTGTATAGCCCTGGCTGTCCTGGAACTCACTCTGTAGACCAGGCTGGCCTCGAACTCAGAAATCCACCTGCCTCTGCCTCCCAAGTGCTGGGATTAAAGGCGTGCGCCACCACCACCCGGTGATTTGTTCCTTTTACAATTTCACTTTATGTATGTGAATGTATGGATATGTGGACAACTGTGTGCCACAAGATATATGTAAAAGTCAGAAGACAACTTTGGAAGTGTGTTTGAAAGAAATAGAAACTTTTTGAGACCCCTAGCCTATAGCATAGAGCCCAAGGACTCCTGCTAACAGATACTTAGTGCCTGAGATTGATAAATGGTGGGCTTGCAGTTCAGGATTAACCCTTTGTATATCTACTTCTGTCTTTGATGAGGCCAAAGATTATTATGTACTTGTCCAGCTGGTCCCACGGGTTTATTATCACCCTGCTAATACCCTTGAAAATGAGTTCAAGATGTGCCCAAGATGCTTCTGCAGAGAGCCCATCTCCTTGACCTTGGCTGTCATACTGAGGCTTAGAGTGGCTGCAAGTGTAGGAACAGGCACCACGGTGCGAGTACAGACCCCTCATTATTTCCATGAATTAAAAGCCGCCATAGACATTGACCTATTTACTGTTTCTTAAAGGAGGCGGTTTATACACTGCTCCTAGAGAAAAAAATGTTGTTTTTATGTAGACCATTCAAGGGTGATTACAGACTCTATGAACAAACTCAGAAAGAAATTAGACCAGACAGAAAGACAGAGAAGCACAACAAAACTGGTGTAAAAGTTGGTTTGACAGATCCCTGTAGATGACTACTCTGATATCTTCCCTTGCTGGACCCCTTTTAATCCTGCTTTTGCTCCTGACCATAGGCCCCTGTGTGTTAAATAGATTAGTAACTTTTGTTAGAGAAAGAATAAGTGCTGTCCAGATCTTAATGCTACTCCAATATCAAACTTTACTGAGCCAAGAAAATTATGATGATACTGAAGTTTAGCTCTATGGTTAGAGCTAGTTACAAAAGAGGAGTAGGAAATGAAAGATATAGAAACTTATGAAAAATATAGAAAGTTTTCATGACCGCTAGGCCTGAGCTAGTTCACTAGTTCCACCAAGAAAGCAAAGCTGAATGTGGGATTTTAGGTCTTCACTGCCCCGGGATTCGGGATTCGTTCTACATTCCAGGAAGGGTACATTATCCCTGAGTCAGAGGACACTTGCTGGATTAACATTCAGGAGAGTAAGGGAGAGGCTGATAAACATTCCTCAGACCTCAGGGAAGAGAACCCACCTGCAGGTGGGGAAGGCCCAAATCACTAATGGTTGGGCAAGGTTACATTCTTGCAAAAGATGAGTGCACAGGATGTTTCCACATGTCTCTGGTTGAATTACCGGTTGGGACTTTTTGAGACCGTTCTACTGTTTTTATGTTATGTTTCTTTAGTTACCACTTCACCCACCCCCTGTTTGTGGGCTCCCCTATATAAGACCACTCCTAACCAGGCTGTCTTGTCAATTCCTCCGCTCCTGTGTGGGTTATGAATTTACCATCAGCTGGTTGATCCCGAAATATACCTTTTGCTGATTACATCTAGATCAGTGTCTTGGGAATTACAGGGTGGCTGTGACATCCCGAGACTTGAGTAAGGAACTCCTCTCTGGGGGATCTCTCAGCAGAATGGGAAAACTCCCCTGAGACTTAGGTAGGGAATAAGCGCCTTCTCCTAAGGGATGGGGCTGTATCTTAGTAACTGTCGATGCTAACAGTTCAGGCATGGTAACAGGGAATTTTATTTCTTTGTGCCAGAAAGCTCTACACACCTAGGAGCAGAGGACATTCAAGATTCCGACCTTTGGAAACCCCATTAGGAACATCTAGACTATGAAGAGTAGGGAGGGAAAGGGAAGAAGATTAGCAGCTCTGCAGTTATTTGTCTGGAAATGTTCCTTTTCCTAAGAGGTTAGAATTTTCATCTCCTTCCAGGTCACACTCATGTCAGAGGCTCCTTATCTAGTCTTGATCATGAGAATATGCTCCGCAAGTCCTGGGTATAGGCCCTGGGTGTATGCCCTGGGTGTATGCCCTGGGAGGTGGCATGGCCTGACAGTGTCACTGCCATTAGTCTCTAAAACATCTCTTTATCCAAGAAAAACTCCCATCCTGTCCCTTCTCATCCCCCGCCCCCTGCCTTATTGCCATACCAGCCTATTGTAGCAGTGCACTGCTACACTCACAGGATGTGAATGGTTCATCTAGCCTATTAAATTTGGGGTTTACCAATGCCCTGTCACTGACAGGACATTTTGTAAAATTTTGTAGGGAGTTGGGGGGAAGTGGTGGTAGTGATGGTGGATCAAACCTGGAGGCTTATATGTGCTAGGCAAATGTTCTACTGTTCTACTGTTGTTCTACTGTTACACCATGTAAAAGGTTGTGTAGGTTTCAAAAACAGAGTAAATTGAAGGTGGGTGGTGGTGTTATATGCCTTTAATCCCAGCACTTGGGGGAAGAGACAGGCTGATCTCTCAATCTGAGATCAGCCTGGTCTTCAAAGCTAGTTCCAGGAAAGCCAGGGCTACACAGAAAAACTCTGTCTCGGGGTAGGGGTGAGGTTGGGAGCGTGGGGTAGGGAGAGTAGTTCGAGACTCATATCCAGTGTTTCTACATTCTTGTCCCTATCAAAGAAAGAAATCACAAATAAAGTAAGGAATTGAGAGTTGGTTTATTCCAGGCCTAAAACAAGTTTACAGGGTGAAGAAGGCCTCTAGAGAAAAGACTTATCTCTGGAACAGGGGATAGGTTTTTTTCTTTCCTACTCTTCCTTTTTTTTAAAGCAAACTTTTATTTTTATCCATGACTTCAGGCAAGGGGGTAAATTGGGAATTTCCAGAATGGGGAGAGGTCCCTAGAATACAGTTTACTGGAGCTTCTGGGATGTAGAAAGAAATCAAATTTGTGATGGGAGGCAGCAAATTTGCAAGACTAATGAAATTTGCTATTATAATAAAGTAAATTTTGTGGTCTCAGCCACACGGCTCTCAGCTGGTTCGGAGCAGTCCTGCTTAGAAATAACTCTGCAGCTGCTACAGTCTCCCTCTCCACTTGCCCCTGTTTCCCCCTGAGATGGTCAAATCTATACCATCACAGCTGAGCTACACACATAACTTTTTTCTTTTATTTATTTTTAAAAAGACAACTTTATTTTGACCCAAGACCTCAAATTCATGATCCTCCAGCCTCAGCTTCCTGAGTATTAAGATTGAACGTGCACATCATCATACTTAACTCATATTTCTCTTACAGACGTGACTATTGGCTATTCAAAGACTCAATGGCAGCCTAAAGTAAACATGCAGGCACAGTTTGGGTAGAAACAAGAGGAGGTAAAAGTTCCTTCAGGTAGTCAGGACTGGAAATGGCAGAGAATTTTCTAGGTAGCCGAGTCTGAGGAGGTTGAGCATACTCTAGGCAGTCACTAAAGGGAGTAGAGCATGCATGGGTGGGAGGGTGTTTTGGATAGAACAGCCTATAAAGACAGGCAGGAGCCCAGGCACCAGTAAACATATGGAAGACTAGAAGAGAAACAAGGCAGGAAAGGGCAGATGGTGCTTACCTTGAGATTTTTAAACCCTACATCAGTGAAGTAGAAGTGAAGTGAAGTTGGAACTTCTGCTTAACTCCCCAGACTAGAAAAAGAGGGGTGATGGTCTACTTCTTAGCACCTGGGAAATTCCTGACATGTCTGTTGAATGAATGAATGAATGAATGAACAAATGAGTTATGTTGAAAACCATAAAATACTATATTGTGTAAGAGAAGAGAGAAAAGAAAGCTGGAATGATTTTCAAATATACCCAAATCATGGATTTGTAAATTATTTTAATTTATTTAAATTTATGTGGTTTCCTCCTCCTCCAGCTCTATTCTATAGGCTAGGCAATGCCCAGGAAATTGGGCAGGGGACCCAACTAAGCACTTCCTGCTTCTATCCCAAATACTGTCCTCATAGATGAATACCTGGAGCTTTCAGGGAAAAGGAGCTTCCAAAATATATTGTGAGTTCCACGATGGTGTGTGTTTGTGTGTCTGTGTGTGTGTGTGTCCACTCCTTTCCCTTTTGTAAGTTTGAGCCTGTGGTCTTTGAATCATCTTCCATTCCAACTCATCTTTCCCCTAGTTTGCTCCTTCACAGGAAGCAGTAGTTATTCATTTCCTCGCAGGCCCTGCCTTACTGTACTTTTTGAGAAAATTAAACGCATTATATTCTGGTTGTTCCAGGTGACCTCACCTGAGGTGTCAGATTACAAGCTGTCCTTCCAAAGGGTAATCATTTTCTGCTCTCTCCTTTTTAGCACCCCCTCCCCTCACACCCTTTCTTTTGTAAGTCAAAGCTGTTTTACATTCGTGGAGCAGCAAAACAATTTGCAAAATGAGAGGAACTCGTTCAGTTTCCAGTTGGTGCGACAGATTGCATTGACAAATAGCAATTTAAGGGAGAAAGGATCAATTTTAGTTCACAATTTCAGGGTACAGTGTGTTACTGCTGGGGAATGGAAGCAGCAGGAGCAGAGAGGAAAATGAGTGTATTCATGTCACTGCTTAACTTACTGTCTCCACTCATTTATAGTTCAGGACCCACACACAAGGAATGAGACCACCCACAGTGGGCTGGACCTCCCCACATCAATTAATGAATGTAATTAAAACAGTCCCCTACAGACACACCCACAGGCCAATGGGAATTTGACAATCCTTCACTCAGTTGTGCTTCCCAGGTGAATCCAGATTGTGTCAAGCGGGACAATTAAAACCAACTGCCACAGAGAGATAAACTGTTGCAATTGTTGTGTATGGCTGATGTTGGCTTTTGGAGAATATTTCCTTGTAATGGTAAAGTTCAGTGAGATGAAAGATAGAGAGCCAATCTTAGCTGATCTGAAAGTACATCTTAGGATGCAACCACAAACCAAAGTCAACCAACACCATTTTGGGTTTCACCTTCTGCATTCCTGCATTTGTGTTACAACGTGATTAGATCAGCCACCTCCATGTAGCATACTGTGCAGGGGGCCTGGGTTTTTGTAAGCCTTGCTGTGAATGGACAGGCACTGGGTGTAGCATATAAGTCCTTCCCAGGAAAAGTTACAGGCACTCTGTGGCCTGTGGGCTGGAAAGTCTAGAGTCTCTACCTTTATTGCTTCTCTCAAGTGATAGTGTCTTGTGAAAAAACATATTGTTTTAAATGATAAGACAGCAGGTAACTATGCAAACTTGCCTTGGTCCTTGTTTGGCCTCTTACATTGTGCAGCTCAATGGTTCAGCAGACCTATCCTGGCTATGAAAGACCCCATGGAGGGGAGACCTTCACTCAAGTCTCGGGGTATCACAGCCACCCAATAACTCACAAGACACCAAACTTGATGCAAGCACAAGAGGTTTATTTCAGAATAACCTCTTGTTATTCTGAATCAGAATCAGCTGAGGCCGAGACTCCAAGGAGTGTCGACCCTGAGGCAGGGGAGTACAGGGTCTTTAAAGAAAAGAAACCACAAACCATGGGGGTGGGTAAGGGGGACACCAAGGAAAAATAACATAAAAATAGTCCCAGCCCACACCATAAAAATAGTGGAAAGTCCCAACCCATTATCCAGGGTGGGGGTGTGAAAAACATCTTTTACATATTTTTTTCAAGAATTTAACCTTGTTCTGAAGAATGAAAAATTATAAAAATCATTTTTATAGAATATATACATATATAGATGCTTTTTAAGTTCTTTTAGGAACATAGAAAATTTTCTCTGAAGCAAGGCAGGCCAGTTTCAGGAACTGGCTGAAAGTCATTCAGGTGGCGAAACACAATGACAGGGCTGTGGCTCTACGGTTGAAACAAGTGAGAAATAATCAATAAATAGTTGGTAAATGACAGGGTAGGGCAGTGACATGGTAAAACCACATTTTTGAGAAGAATGAGTGTGCAGAGTGATTTTCACATGACTCTGGATCATTTAGGATAGATTCCTCTGAAATGTTCCACTGTTCTTGGTTACCCCTCCCTCCCTTGGCCTTCCCAGTGCTATGTTCAAAATTTGTAAAACAACCAATCATGTGTAACCTCGAGAAAATGCCTTCTTTCCCCACCCCATGCTATAAAAGACCCCTTAGCCCGCCACTCGAGGTCAAACTCTACTCTTGAGAGAGTTCATGGTTTGACCTTGACCGGTCAACTTCCCTAATGAAGCCTCTGCTGATTGCATCCAGGTATGGTTTTTTGTGATCTTTGGGTGGTTGTGATTTCCTGAGACTTGAGGAAGGGTCTCCCAAGTATGGGGGTCTTCATTTGGGGGCTCGTCCTGGATTTACGACCACCCTAATCCAAGAACCCCACTGGGAGGTGAGGGAATACTGAGTTTTTCTGTCTGGTTGTTGTGTGACCTTTTGTCTAAATTGCCTGGTTTCTGGTTTTTCATGTGCTGGGTTGTCTAAATCGTCTGATTTCTCATGTGCTGTTTTGTCTAGGTTTGTTTAAGTTGTTTGGTTTCTAAGTTGTTTGTGCCCATATGTCTGAATTATTTGGTTTCTGAAAAGTGCACTTTCGGTTTGGACTGGCAGCTGTTTCTGTCTCATGAGGGGCAGTAAACTGTTTCTGTCTCGAGAGGAGATAAACGAGTGATTAACAAACATGTTGAGAGGTCACTAGCTGCTGCACCCCCAGAGACGTCTGGGGGTTCATCTAGGTGCTGGAGAGGATGTGGAATCCCTCTCTGCTGGCATTGGCGATTGAGACGGGTTTTTTTGTTAGTCTTTTTGTGTGTTAACAATGAGACCAGAGAAAAGGTCAGAAATGGCCACCGTGGTTGTTGTGCTCTCACTTGCTGTGCTCTCGTGGCAGTGTGTCTATTTTTGGGTTGTTCATTGCTGGTGTGTTAGAAATCTGTTAGACTTGGTTCAGCATAGGCTGGCCAAGTCGTCTGAACCTGTTAAATCTGAATCTGTGAAGACTGACCTCGTTGTCTGGTTATTGGAGTCTTACTTGGAAGGCAGAGGCAGGCGGATTTCTGATGTCCTTCCTTATTGTGTAACTTGGTCCCTGGGCCCGTGGCAGGGGTGAGAACTGTCTGTATTACCTGGTTTATGTGCCACCCATGAAAGGGGTGAGCTATTTGTGTTGTTTTGTGTGTGTGTGTGTCTTTTCTTGGCAAATCATCTGTGTGTTAGCCGTTAATCTACTGTGTTAAACATCTTGAGTTAAAAATAGGTAACATGATCACCGGCAGAGAAAGAAATGAAGCCGCAGGTGCGAGAGTACTGCTGCAGAGAGGTGGGCAGATCCTTTAATAAGGGGCATCTGCCACGGTTCATGTTCGGACAGCCCACCTACCACATGTAGGGTATCCTCCAGGTAATACCACATGGAGGGTGCCCTCACCCAGCCCGCACTTGGCAGGCAACAACTTGTGGTTCCCCAGCACAGCAACAGCATGCGACAGCTACCTAGTTTGGTGTTTGTGGCTGTACTGGGTACCTTGAGGTCACTGCTGTAACAAATCGGCAGCATTCCACCTGTCGCCTATGAAGATAGATAGAGCCCAGGTGATAAAAAAAAAAAAAAAAAAAAAAAAAAAAAAAAAAAAAACCTGGCAGTGGAGCCAGGGCAGCTAGACAAACAGCCCTAGCAAGATTATTCACCTGAGAGTTATAATTATATATTTTTTTTTATTAAAAAAAAAAAAAGTAGTGAGTGAATAGTGCTGAGATTTTGAAAAAAAGGGAAAAGTAAATATATAGCGCTGAGACAAGTCACATGATGTGACTCCAGCTTAGAAACGCTGAACCAACAAACCTGCCTGCAGACAGGTCAGACAGGTTGTCAGCTACAAGAAGTTACAGGCTGTCCTGCTGTCCTGTGTCAGAGAGCCAAAAGAATAGGCCTCCATTTTGGTACAGATACAAATTTATAGTAAAAAGTAAGCTAGTTATCAAAGCAATAGATAGGCCAGGATCCTTCAGACACCTAGATCTAGTGCCCAATATAGTCACCTAGATAAATCTAGTGGAGGAATAGCCTTCCCCAGATAAAAGCCTTTCTTTCACAAGACCCTTGTAGGTTCTGGTCTTCAGGAGTTAAGAACAAGAGAGGACACCAGAAAAAGAATGTTCCCTCAGACATGGAGACATGGGGACCCCATTAATTGATCAGGCCGTGGTCAGAAGCAGGTTACAGAAGGTAAGGGACACCCAAGCCAGATCCCATTGATATATCTTATGTAAGAACATGAGATTCCACTAATTTTCACCAAGGTACATGAGGCTAAGCAGGGATCAGATGAGTTGCCCACAGCCTTTCTAGACATTCTGTCAGTATAGATAAGGCTTCAGAGACTAGAGGAGAGAAATAGAAAAGATTAAAGGATTTAGTGTAAGTTACCGAGAAAGTCTAGAGGAGAAGAGTGGAAGAGAGGAGTAGAAAAGGTTTAGTGTAAGTTTGGAGAAGAAGAGTAGAGAAGGTTTAGTTAAGTCTAGAAAAAAGAAGTAGAGAAGATAAAAGGTTTAGTGTAAGATAAAATGTCTAGTGTAAGTTGCTGAGACAAGAGACAGAGGTAAAGAAAGAGAAAGGTGACAGGAAAAAATTTACAGAAAGCAGAGAAGAGGGACTCTAATCAAAGGGAGATAAACTCTTTGAAAAAGACCAGTGTGCACATTGCAAGTAAAGGAGCCAGCTTTGGGGTCCAAGAGGGCCCTAACAAATAGAAGCCAGGGCCAGAAAATCCCAGGCCTTGAAAAACACCCCAAGTGGTGAAGATATTAACTCTGTGTGAAGACAGCTATTGAGATAGACGAGGTGGCTTGGAGCCACCCAACTCTTGATAGACACAGGGTCTTCCTCCAGGCCAATGGGCCAAAATGTATTCATGGACTATCCGAAAATGGTGGACTAAGAGATGGGCTGGGTATCCCATTCATTTATGGTCATCCTAGACTGCTCCTACCCTCTGTTGGGTTGAGATTTACTCCCCAGGATTGGGCATCCAGATACAACACTTCCTACCCGACGGGCTGCAACTAACTGACAAGAACTTACAGGTAGAAGAAAGGCTTCTCCTACTGACTCCAGCTGGGAGCCGAGGTAACCTGCTTTACAGACGGGAACAGTTTTCTCCATGCTAGTCAGAGACAAGCCAGTGCTACTACACAAATGTCATCTGGACGACTCCCCACCCCTGAGATCATCGGTACAGAGAGCAACCTTGGAACCTGGGGCCAACAACAGGTATGCTTCTGCCATAGCCCATGTCCGCAGGGCTATATACCAAGACAGAAAACCCTGATGAAACCAGCAGCTGTAAAATTTTGTTGCCCAGGATACCAAAAGGGAGGAGACTCTGGCCTGAGGAAATAACCGGACAGATCAAGTGGCTTGATACAGGAGCCCCTCCTGGTTTGGGGCCTAAGAGATGGTGTCACTTAAAAGACAGAGTAAAAGAAAGAACTCAGATTGCTAGCCATCCTGCCAGCTCCTATATAGAGGAAAAGAGGCAATGGTGCACACAAGAAGGGAGAACTATACTCCCCAGAAAGCAAAAGACTTACCAAACTAAATGCACAGATGAACTCTTAAGATATGAGTGCAACCAAGCAGCCAAGAGATTTAAAGCATATAAGGGACCTCAGGTTTTGAGCTAGAGAAATAATAAGACTTAGAGTAAGTAAGAAAATACCTAGGAGAAAACAGCCGAGAATAGGGACCTTCCCGAGGTTTCAAGTGTCCTAGGTAATTAGATCAGATAGCAGTTTTAAGGTAAGTCAGGAATTGTCAGAGATATTAGAAGCTCCACTGTTTATACTGCCTCCAAAGCTCAGGACAGGTAGAGAGAATATACAGAACCCTAAAACTAAATACCCCCAGGAACTGGTGCTGGCTAGAGTGTCCTTTGTCCTTGTTCCACATCCAGAATGTCCCTTTTGTGTGAGAAATGATTTTTCAGGCTACTAAGAGACTGTTCCTGGTGCTGGTGACCATCCAACCGCCTTGAAATCCACCAACACCTGTGCCTGATGCCAACCTGAGAACATCCAGACACCTGAACAACCCCCTGCTATTTAGCTCAAAGTCACCTGCTATTCTACAAGCCCAAAGAGCAGGCCTTGACTCCTGTGACATCCCCACCCACATTACACACACAGGGATAATGCTGCCTTAGAGGGTGGGGCTTAGGGTGTGTACACCCAAGGTTAAATTACAGTTTGTGATTCCAAGATTGAAATTGAAATGTGAATCTAGAGTTATATAGATTTGTTCCTTTTTGTAATTTCTCTTTATTATATATGTGATTTTATGTGTATGTAGACAACTATATGCCACAAAATATGTAAAGGTCAGAGGACAACTTTGAAAGTGTGTTTAAAGAAATAGAAATTTTTTGAGACCCCTAGCAAATAAAATAGAGCCCGAGGACACTTGCTAACAGATATTTAGTGCCTAAGATTGATAAATGGTGAGCTTGCAGTTCAAGATTAACCCTTTATATATCTACTTCTGTGTTAGATGAAGTCAAAGATTATTGTGTACTTGTCCAGCTAGTTCCCGCAGGTACTCTTGAATGTGAGTTTGAGATACACCCTAGACGCTTCAGCAGGGAGCCTGTTTCCTTGACTCTAGCTGTTACATTGAGACTAGGAGTGGCTGCAGGTGTGGAGACAGGTGCTGCTAAGAGAACTAGACTTGCTGTTTTTTAAAGAAGAAAGTCTGTGTGCTGCTAAGGTTAGACCAGAGACAGAAAGATAGAGAGGTGCAGCAAAGTTGGTTCGAAAGTTGGTTCAGTAAGTCCCCTTGGTCAACAACCCTATTATCCTCCCTTACTTGGCCTCTTGTGATTTTACTCTTGCTTTTAACCATAGGCCCTTGCATTTTAAATAGATTAGTAACTTTTGTTAGAGACAGGATAAGTGCTGTTCAACTTTTTGTGTTGGGCCATCAATATAGAGCTTTAGGTCAAGAAAATGATAATTATGGTGACACTGGAGTTTAAACCTTTCTAAAGATCCAAATTGGAAAAAGTGGGGTGGGAATGGACTTATTAATAATTGAGTTTTTATGATTAAAAACTGTCATTAGAGAAAATGGGGGAATGAAGAATGAAAAATTATAAAAATCATTTTTATAGAATATATACATATATAGATGCTTTTTAAGTTCTTTTAGGAACATAGAAAATTTTCTCTGAAGCAAGCCAGGCCAGTTTCAGGAACTGGCTGAAAGTCATTCAGGTGGCGAAACACAATGACAGGGCTGTGGCTCTACGGTTGAAACAAGTGAGAAATAATCAATAAATAGTTGGTAAATGACAGGGTAGGGCAGTGACATGGTAAAACCACATTTTTGAGAAGAATGAGTGTGCAGAGTGATTTTCACATGACTCTGGATCATTTGGGCTAGATTCCTCTGAAATGTTCCTCCCTTGGTCTTCCCAGTGCTATGTTCAAAATTTGTAAAACAACCAATCATGTGTAACCACGAGAAAATGCCTTCTTTCCCCACCCCATGCTATAAAAGACCCCTTAGCCCACCACTCGAGGTCAAACTCTACTCTTGAGAGAGTTCATGGTTTGACCTTGGCCGGTCAACTTCTGCTGATTGAATGAATCAATTAATGAAGCCTCTGCTGATTGCATCCAGGTATGGTTTTTTGTGATCTTTGGGTGGTCATGATTTCCTGAGACTTGAGGAAGGGTCTCCCGAGTTTGGGGGTCTTCAGTTCGACTATATATTTTTTGGCCAGCCAGTTCCTGGAACGACCCAGCTGACCTGTATTCTTGGTTCTGCTGCTTTGTGGTCAGCTAAGTTCCTGGACCATAGCTGGCTTCATTCTATCTGCTAGGGGTCTCAAAAAATTTCTATTCCTTTCATTCCCTACCTCCTCCATCCTGGAATGTGTCTCTGTGCTTTGGGTCTTCCCCTCCCGAAGGTGGGTTCTCAAACTCTGAGGTCTGAGGAATGTTAATCAGCCTCTCCCTTACTCTCCTGAATGTTAATCCAGCAAGTGTTCTCTGACTCAGGAATAATGTACTCCTCCTGGAATGCAGAATGCATCCTGGGGCAGTGAATTCTAAGACCTAAAAGTCTCACATTTAGTTCTGCTTTCTTTGTGGAACTAGTAAACCAGCTGGCCTACATTTTTGGTTCAGGTCTAGGGGTCATAAAAACTTTCCATACTTTTCATAAGTTTTCTATATCTTTCAGCTACAGAAGACTCAATGTCCAGTTTTGTTTGTGAGAATTGTATGGAAAGGACAGTGCATGTCCAGTCAAGGTTTCAGCTCTGTGAGCCTAGCAGTGGAGCCAGGTTCCATGATGGTGAGTTTCCCTTGCTGCCATTACAAGAGTATCACTATCAGCAAAATACTGGCAACATGGATCCCCAGTATTGCAGGTTTTAATCAGAAAAATTAATTTTGTGCACAATTCATGGAGTGTACATGGTGAGAAATGTTGCTGACCACGTGCTTCAGTGTTCTGCTCTGTGCAAAAGGCGTGTCACTTTATGTCACAGCCAACACACCTGCTGGCAATAAGGGAAGCTCCTGCAGAGGGCACTGTCCAGGTCCCTCAGGAATCTTATTTGGAGCAATTAAAAGAGAATGTGCTTGGCCCTTTCTGGAGGTGAGTGTGCAGCACCCATGGATTTGCCTTTCTGATTGACAGTTTTACACTCTGTTTTCCAAAGTGGCTTGTAGCCTTGGGAAGAGTTGTCTGTTGTGAAAATGTCCACAGATCTTTTCACACAAAGTGCATACCCATGCTTGATAATCAGTAGCCACTGTAAGACTTTTGGGTCTCAGTTTAAATTTAAGATTAAAAAAAATCCCACTGTCCCAGGACACATCCTGGGAGGGGCATTCCTGAGTCAGAGGACACTTGCTGGATTAACATTCAGAAGAAGAAGGGAGAGGCTGATTAACATTCCTCAGACCATAGGGAAGGGGACCCACCTGCGGAAGCCCCAGAGCACACATTCCAGGATAGGAGGTAGTCAGGAAGCCAGACCCTTAATAAATAATCCTGGGCAAACGGAAGAAAGTAATGTGTGAATCTGGAACCTGAGTCAGCCTTTGTGATTGCCCTCCTGTGCTCTGTATAAGAACTACTCCCAGCCTTTTTGGGGGGCTCTCTTGCCTGCATGTGAGAGAGTCCTGGTGCACCAGTATCATTAAACTTCATGTTGTTGCAACAAATCCTCTGTCCATGTGTGATTCTGGAGGAGCATGTCCCCTGGTTTAGATCTTAGAATTTACATTCCAACACCACCAGGGAAGGCTGGCCAGGCTAGACTCCAGTAGGGATTTGTCTCAGCCATTCTTGACAAGAGAACTAAAGTCACACCCACCACAGCTCATGCAGGGAGGAGAGCAGGCACCCAGCTAATTGTCCCTGTGAAACCATCAAATACCACCTATGGACCAGTTTTCTGTTTTTGGCCATGTGCTGACTTTCAAGAATATAGGACCAATTTTGTTAGAACAGAAAGCAGGACAATATAGTGGGAAATTGCCATAACCAGTTGAGAGCATGGCAGGACCTGATCATAACTGGAAACAGTATAGAGGGAAGATCAGGGTCAGAGAGGAGACCCAGAGGGAGGAGGCAGAGTTAGAAGAAGGAGGCAGAGGCAGAGGAAAGAGGCTGAGTTATAGGGAGGAGAAAGAATCAGAGGGAGGAGGCAGAGGAAGGATGCAGAGTTAAAGGGAGGAAATAGAGTCAGAGGGAGGAGGCAGAGTTGTGTCATGGGAGTTGTGGTGGGGGTGCCAGGTCTAAGCTTGTCTGAGAAGCCTATTGAGGTAATAAACTCCAGAGCTGAGAAACCCTGTTCACTGTGTGGCCCTGGTTTACTTTGAGCCCTCTCTCCATGTCTCTTCTGGCATGGCAAAGTGTCACCATTACTTTATCATCAGCTCTATCCCTCCTTTCCCCTTACCAACCTTCCTCTACCCAAGCATCTGAGCCACTAACCAGGCTTTACCTGTATTTGACATTGTTTGAGAGGAGACTGTAGTGAGCCGCTGTGGCTGCACACGTGCGTTTTCCAACATGGCGCTGGCCACATGTTTCCCCAGCAATAAACAATCATTCTGCGCAGCTGCTAGGCAGAAAGAGCGCCAAACCACTGGCCTATCCCGAGGCGTAATACTGGGTAGTGAGCAAGCAGCCATTCAGAAGTGAATACGTCACTCTAGGGTGTATTTAAGGGACCCTCTTCCGGTTTCTTGGGTCTTTCCGCTTTATCGTGTGCGGTAGTAAAAAGTTCCTCGTGGCAGTAAACCCGTATCGCCTCCTGTCCTTATTCGCGGGCGAAAAGGGATTTTGGGGGCGCGCGTTACATCTGGTGCCGATTAACCCGGGAAATTTTAAGGCGCTGCGGGAGACCACCCAAGCTTGGGGACGGGTTACAAACTGCGGAACTCGAGGTGCATCCTGGAAGGTATGCTTGGCGTGGAGACCTTTGTTGCGACCGAATTTTCATTCACTGCCGCTGCTGTAGTAGCTGGCCTTGTGTGGTTTTCGTTGACAGTCTATTTTTGTTGTGAGGAACTAGCTCGAGGCACAGCTAATAGGAGTGGAGAGGTTTCAAAAAAGGTCTGCTCTAAGCTATCAGAACCAGGATGTGGCAACAGGTGCTCAGCCATAGGGTTGGGAAAAGAGAAACAGACGAAGAAGTCTGGAGAGAGACTGGCCAGAGAGTTTGGTTATAGGAAAGAATGTTCAGGAGGGATACAGGCCACTGCAGGGCCTGTTAAAGCTAGCAAACCTTCACCGGCTGGTGAAGAGAAGCGGGAACCCCCGCACCCAATTAAGGAGCCTGCTTCCATACACCTTAGCAGCTCCGAGGAAGATCTAACACAAGGAGAGGAAGAGGGCCTGGGGCAGGAACCAGCTGCCTGTACTAAGGCTGGCGGTCCCAAAGTAAGACTAAGAAAGCCTTTGAATTCCTCAGCCCCACTCTTGCCTCCAACTTACGATTCGGGCGGAGGCCCTAACTCATTCCTCAGCCCGGCGGATCAGAGGCAGCTACAGCTTGCATTTCCGGTCTTTGAAGCGGCAGAAGGCGCCCGCGTTTATGCTCCCGTAGATTATAGACAGGTCAAAGAATTAGCGGAAGCAGTGCGCGCATATGGAATTGGAGCTAACTTTACTGTAGCCCAAGTAGAGAGGTTAGCTACAGCCGCCATGACTCCAGGAGATTGGCAGAACACAGTGAAGGCGGTACTTAACAATATGGGCCAATACCTAGAGTGGAAGGCCTTGTGGCATGAGGCGTTACAAGCACAAGCTAGGATTAATGCAAATACTGAGGGACAGGAATTATGGACTTTTGATATGCTAGCGGGAGTTGGCGTACACGCGAATGACCAGACCGCTCATCCTTGGCAGGTCTACGCGCAGACAGCAGCAGCTGCGATAAAGGCGTGGAAGTCCCTCCCTAGGAAGGAAGGCAGTAACCTTTATTTGTCCAAGATAATTCAGGCAGCTAATGAGTCGTTCTCTGACTTTGTGGCGCGGATGACCGAGGCAGCGGGTAGAATCTTTGGGGATCCAGAACAGTCGATGCCGCTAATAGAACAGATGGTTTTTGAAAACGCCACGGCGGAATGCCGTGCCGCTATTGCGCCGCGGAGAGCTAAGGGGTTACAAGATTGGTTAAGAGTGTGCCGAGGATTGGGAGGTCCTCTTACTAACGCAGGGCTCGCGGCGGCGAACTTAGAAATGGCGGCAATGCTGCTTAAGGGTCAGAATCGTGGAACCTTCCCGTCAAAACATATGGCCCGGTGCTATGCCTGTGGGAAGGCCGGACATAGAAAAAGGGAGTGCCCAAATAATCAAATACCAACGAAACTGTGCACTAGGTGTGGAAAAGGCTATCATTTGGCTCAAAATTGCCGTTCTATTAGGGATATAAAAGGTCAAATTCTCCCCCCAAATCTGTCAGCCATTAAGGAGGAAAAATTTTCAAAAAACGGATATGCGGGCCCGAGATCCCAGGGCCCCAAAAGATATGGGACACTGCAGAACACTCAGGAGACTCTGTTCGCTGCAGAGCCACAAGGGGTTCCGCAGGACTGGACCTGTGCTCCACCTCCCGAGTCTTATTAATGCCACACATGGGGGTGCAGCCGATCCCGGTCGATTACAGAGGCCCCCTGCCAGAGAGAAGCGTTGGTCTTATATTAGGCCGTTCCTCTCTCACCTTAAAAGGGCTTGTGGTACACCCCGGTGTAATAGATCAGGATTATACCGGAGAACTTCAAGTTCTCTGTTCTAGCCCACAAGGTGTATTCTCTATCTCCCCTGGAGATAGGATCGCTCAATTGATTGTTCTTCCAAGCTTACATGATTGTTTTCCATCCACTGAGAAGCTTAGAGGTTCTCAGGGGCTTGGTTCCTCAGGAACTGACTTCGCTCATCTGGTGGTTGATTTTAAAACTAGACCCACCTTACAGTTAGCAATAGAGGGGAAGAAATTTACCGGAATTCTGGACTCAGGAGCGGATAAAAGTATCATTTCCGCTAATTGGTGGCCTAAGGCATGGCCTGTAGAGAAATCATCTCACTCCCTACAAGGATTGGGATATGAAGCCAGCCCTGCAGTCAGCTCCCGCTCGTTGACTTGGAAGGCAGCAGAGGGTCAGACAGGAAGTTTTATACCTTATGTGCTTCCCCTCCCCGTCAACCTCTGGGGAAGGGACATTTTACAGGGCCTAGGGCTAGTTCTGACCAGTGAATACTCCCCACAAGCTGTAAACATTATGAAAAGCATGGGATTTAAAGAAGGGAAAGGTCTTGGCAGGAACGAACAAGGAAGGTTAGATCCTGTCTCACAAGAATCAAACGCAGGAAGGCAAGGACTGGGTTTTTCCTAGCTGCCACTGAGGGCTCTATACCCATACCCTGGCTCACAGAGGAGGCCGTCTGGGTACCTCAGTGGTCATTATCCTCTGAGAAATTGGAAGCTGCTACAAAACTAATTAAAGAACAAGTGCAGCTCGGTCATTTAGAACCTTCTACCTCCCCCTGGAATACACCTATATTCGTTATTAAAAAAAAATCCGGGAAATGGAGGCTTTTACATGATTTAAGAGCGGTCAATGCACAGATGCGACTATTTGGCTCTGTGCAACGAGGTTTGCCTCTACTCTCTGCCTTGCCTAAGCAGTGGAAAATTATAATTATAGATATTAAAGATTGTTTTTTCTCTATTCCCTTATGTCCACAAGATAGGCCAAGATTTGCGTTTACATTACCTACTGTTAATCGTTTTGAACCTGATAAGAGATATCAGTGGAAAGTCCTGCCTCAGGGCATGGCCAACAGCCCTACCATATGTCAGCTGTATGTTCAAATGGCCCTCGAGCCAATTAAGAAGCAATTTCCTTCGCTGTTGCTGGCTCATTATACAGATGATATTATTATGTGTCATAAGGATTTAGGTACTTTACAGACCTCATACCCCTTATTATTAAAAACCTTAGAACAGTGGGGTCTAAATGTTGCTACTGAGAAAGTTCAATTTTCAGAGATTGGTTCCTTTTTAGGGACAGTTATCTATCCAGAAAAGATAATTCCTCAGAAATTGGAGATTCGTAGAGACCATTTACATACTTTAAATGATTTTCAGAAATTATTAGGTGATATAAATTGGTTAAGACCGTTTTTAAAAATTCCCTCGGCCGAGCTGAAACCTTTATTTGATATTTTAGAAGGAGATGCTCATATTTCCTCACCAAGGGCCTTAACACCAGCTGCGAGCCGTGCTCTGCAAGTAGTAGAAAACGCTTTGCAAGACGCCCAGTTGAAACGCATAGATGAAACCAAAACCTTTGACTTATGTGTTTTTAAAACTAGACACTTACCAACTGCTGTATTATGGCAGGAGGGGCCCTTGTTATGGGTCCACCCTAATGCGTCTCCTGCAAAGATCATTGAAAGGTATCCAGATGCAGTCGCTCAGCTTGCCCTTCAAGGGCTAAAAGCGGCTATTACTCATTTTGGAAGAGAGCCTAAGGTTTTAATAGTGCCTTATACTGCTCACCAAGTCCAAATATTAACGGCGACCTCTGATGTGTGGGCAGTGCTGGTTACTTCCTTCAATGGTCAAATAGATAATCATTATCCTAAGCATCCCATCTTACAATTTGCTTTAACTCAAGCTATCATATTTCCACGTATTGTGTCTCAGGAGCCGCTCCCAGATGGAATGGTAGTTTATACGGATGGGTCAAAAACAGGAATAGGTGCCTATGTGGTTAATGATAAAGTTACATCCAAACAATATCATGAAACCTCACCTCAAATGGTGGAATGCTTAGTGGTGTCAGAGGTTCTGGAAATATTTCCAGGTCCCTTAAATATTGTTTCAGATTCCTTCTATGTGGTTAATGCAGTAAAAGCATTGGAAGTTGCTGGGTTAATTAAGACATCTAGCAGACTTGTGGAAGTTTTTCAAAAGATTCAGCTTACCCTGGCTAAGCGTAGATCCCCGGTCTTTATAACTCATATTAGGGCTCACTCAGGCTTACCGGGACCTATGTCCCGTGGCAATGACCTGGCAGATCGAGCCACAAGGTTAATTGCATTTGCCCTTTCACCAAAGTTAGATTTGGCTAAAGCTTTTCACAAAAGGTTTCATGTGACAGCTGAGACATTAAGATGTCGATTTAACATCTCTAGAAGGGAGGCCAGAGATATTGTTACTCAATGCCAAAACTGCTGTCATTTCCTACCTGTTCCCCATACAGGAGTTAACCCTCGGGGAATCAGGCCCTTACAAATCTGGCAAATGGATGTTACCCACATCCCATCCTTTGGTAAATTACAATATTTGCATGTTTCTATTGATACTTGTTCTGGAGTTATATTTGCCTCTCCTTTGACCGGAGAAAAGGCGGCCCATGTTATTCAACATTGCCTCGAAGCTTGGAGTGCTTGGGGAAAGCCTAAAATCCTTAAAACGGACAATGGGCCAGCCTACACTTCTCAAAAATTTAAACAATTTTGTCGCCATATGGAAGTGACACACCTGACGGGTCTTCCTTATAACCCCCAGGGACAGGGCATCATTGAGCGTGCTCACCGCACCCTTAAAACTTATTTGATAAAACAAAAGGGAGAAGTTGAGGAAGCTCTGCCCACGGTGCCACGAGCTATTATTTCTCTGGCACTTTTTACCCTCAACTTTCTGAATTTGGACAGTCAAGGCAATTCAGCGGCTGATCGACATTGCCTGGAACCAACTAGGCCAAAAGAAATGGTAAAATGGAAAGATGTTTTGACTGGTCTATGGAAAGGCCCGGATCCTATTTTAATAAGATCCCGGGGAGCGGTCTGTGTGTTTCCACAGGGGGAAGACAATCCATTTTGGCTGCCAGAGCGACTGACGCGGCGACTCGCGGTTCCTGAAAAGGACCCCCCCGAAGGATTCATCTGCAGACGCTCTCAGCTCCCATTTGGACTCTCCAAAATCGGGTTCCTAGTATATACAGTAAATTTAGATGGTTAACCTATCTGCTTCTCAAAAACCTATGCCCTTGCCTTCTTAAAAGGCGTTGCTGCTGCTAACTTGTACCAATGTAACTCGCTTTATATTACAGTGCTGGTCTGCTTTTCTATAAGCAGGTCTAATAGCCAGTTTACCACTCTGATCCCTATCCCCGTTCAGACGTCTGAGACCTTGATTTTATCCTGACAAGAAAGGAGATTCTAATATAACTGCAGCCCTTATCGATGCTATTACCATCCCTACAAATTGCAGCTGTAACAGCTGACTTAGACATGGTTAATCAAATCACAGCAGCTACTGTTGCTAATCAAATTTCAGAAAAAACCTCTGAGGCTTTTGACCCTCCCACAGAAAGTGGATGTGTTGGTCAATCAGAGAGTTTATTCGCTCCAAGCACACTTGATACAGCTCGCAGATATGGCTCAAATGAGCTGTGTCTCAATGACCCCATATCCAGGTATTTCACCTCTGAGATTTGTGAATGATACATTTATTTAAAGCCATAATCTTTCTGCTTACTTAAAAGGAAAGTGGAATGGGAAGTTGGACCAGATACAGCCGTGATTACAAGCTCGGATTTCCAGCGGATGAAACCTGCTGCCCGTGGAGATTTTACTTCTTAAAAATAAATTTCTTCTGCCTTTTCTTTCCTTCTTTCTTTCTTTCCAAAGAGCCGGAATAGGCCTGCGTGACACACTTCTAGGATGTGAACTAGTATTCATAGATGGATGGTTTGTAAGCTCAAGCCCAGCAAAAACGTGACAAGGTAGCTCTAAGCCTAAGCACGCGCAGCCTTGGGGCAAGCATCCTCCCTGAAATTTGATGATCTAGGCTAGAAATAGCCTATGACAGAGACATTCTCAGTCTATGCACCCCAAGAGCTCGGCTCATTTGCACTGGGTAGATGAGAAGTCTTGTCCAGTCAGCTCTTGCCTAAATAATTGTGATACCAGATAATAGGTTGACAGCCCTTGCACTCCTGGGAGCTATATATATACTCCATTGCACAGGGATGGGTGTCAATTCTCTTTATATTTCCTTAGCCCATGCACCCAGAGGACTCGTTTCCATGGCACCTGGAAGGGTAAGGAAAAAATCTTCGGGCTATAAGCTCTTGATCGCTTACTCCCCCCCAAGATGGAGTTTGCTTGATCGGGTTTGAGTTCGAATCTTATTTGGTACTACATTTAATAGGCAAAAGGCTGTTTCATATTAATAATTTAAACAGGGAGAGATGTAGTGAGCCGCTGTGGCTGCACACGTGCGTTTTCCAACATGGCGCTGGCCACATGTTTCCCCAGCAATAAACAATCATTCTGCGCAGCTGCTAGGCAGAAAGAGCGCCAAACCACTGGCCTATCCCGAGGCGTAATACTGGGTAGTGAGCAAGCAGCCATTCAGAAGTGAATACGTCACTCTAGGGTGTATTTAAGGGACCCTCTTCCGGTTTCTTGGGTCTTTCCGCTTTATCGTGTGCGGTAGTAAAAAGTTCCTCGTGGCAGTAAACCCGTATCGCCTCCTGTCCTTATTCGCGGGCGAAAAGGGATTTTGGGGGCGCGCGTTACAGGAGACAATGGTGGCTCCGATTGGAACCTTCACAACCTGTCCCAGTCACGGGACCAATTGCAGACCTGGTAAGGGGTCCTGGCCCTGGGGGCTAGACAGAGCTGGAGCATGCATTATCATACTGAATCCTGCTCAGTCCAGAGAAGATGAGCTTCATCTCTAAAGGAATGTAGGGGGCTGAAGAGATGGCTCAGCAATTAAAAGCACTTGTTGCTCTTGCCAAGGACCCCAGTTCACTTTCCAGCACAGAACCATCAATAACTCCAGTTCAATGGATGTGATATCCTCTTTTGACCTTCATGGGCACCAAGAACACAGGGTGCATATATATGTGTGTAGGAAAAACATGCATAATTATTGTTTTATATATGTATGTAATATACAATATCATATTGTATATTAATTCCTTTTAATTAAAGGAATGTGGCCTTATCAAAGTCAGACTTTAGCAGACTACCTGTGAAGCCACACTCTCTCGTCAAGCGGACCCTTTGCACAGGCACCCTCTCAGGAGTGGGGCATTTATGTATTATTCTAGCAGCTGGGTGACTCACATGGATAAGAGCAAGTACCTTAAGCACTGAACTTTCTCCACTGCTCATGTTCTTTCCTTCTACTAAATGGGTCTCAGGTCAGCAGGCTTTGACACACACACCTTTACCCACTGAGCCATCTCAATGGCCCAGAGCTCAGTGTATTGACTTGTCCATTCAACAAAAACTGACCACACCATGCTAAGTTCCACGAAGAAAGCAAATGAACTTTCTGGTTGAATTCCAACCTGATAAGCATTCCATGTGGAGAAGTGAGAGTAGCACTTGCCTGTTCTATACACTCTTTCTCACTTACCCTACAACCTCTCTGGCCCCTCCTTACTGCACCATGTGAAGAGACCATCCCAACCCAGAGCATTTTGAGGGAGGGTAGTCAGTGGATGGAGGCCTTGTGGCTCCCTCCCTGAGCTTTGGGGCTGTTTTATCTCTGTCCCTCATGTGAGAAGCTGCAGGCATTTGGACATGAGGACAGTGTACACTTGGTCTGAAAATGGCAATGACCCCACAAGTAACAAGTCACAGATAGGACCCTAGAAGAAGTTTTTGGGAAAGACAGAACAGGGACATTTCAGGATTCTTTTTCTATTATTTTTTTGTTGCTTAGATTTCTTTGTGTTTGTTTTGGCTTTGGATTTTTGGAGACAGGGTCTCACTACTTAGCTCCAGCTTCCTGAAATTCACTATGTAGAACAGGGTGGCCTCAAACACACAAAGACCTGCCTACCTGAGCCACCTCAAACAGCTGTGAGTTTCTGTCACTTTCTACAACCAAGGCAGTGACTCCAATGTCTCCTGGACTTTCTTTTCTAATTCTCTATCACTTTTTTATTTTAAAAAGAATTAGTTATTTTATGTATATAAGTACACTGTAGCTGTCTTCAGACACACCAGAAGAGGGCATTGGATCCCATTACAGATGGTTGTAAGCTACCATGTGGTTGCTGGGAATTGAACTCAGAAACTCTGGAAGGGTAGTCAGTGCTCTTAGCTGAACCAACTCTCCAGCCCCTCTCTGTCACTATTGAGGATCTGAACTGCTCTAACTGTAGAGTGAAAAATTATAAAGATTATTTTATAAAATATATACAGGCTGTTTCTTTACCCCTAGACCTGAGCAAAAGAATGCAATCACTAGTTCCAGAAAGTGGAACTGAATGTAAGATTTCTGGCCTTCACTGCCCCGGGATACATTCCAGGAGGAGTACATTATCCCTGAGTCAGAGGACACTTGCTGGTTAACATTCCTCAAGCTTCAGGGAAGAGAACCCACCTGTGGGTGGGGAAGACCCAAAGCAGGAAGACACATTCCTGACCACAAAGAAAAATACAAGTCATCTAGGTGAGACTGAGAAATAGTTGGGCAAGTGACAGGGCAAGACCACATTTTTGAGAGGAATGGGTATACAGAGTGTTTTCCACATGACCCTGATTCACTTAGATTGGGTTCCTCTGGAATTCTCCACTATTTTTATGTTATATTTTCTTAGCAACCTTTCACCCCCTCCTCACTCTCCAGGTTTGTGGTTTCCCCCTTTAAAAACCCTTCTCAGACTGACTGGCTTTGTCAAATTCAGCTCCTGCGTGGGCAAGCAATTTGACCGTTGGCTAACCAACTCTCCCTAATAAACCTCTGCTGACTGCATCCAGGTACGGTGTCTTTTGATTTTTGGGTGGCCGTGATTTCCCAAGACTTGAGTAAGGGTCTCCCGAGTTTGGGGGTCTTCATAACAACCCACAGAAACTGGATCCCACTTTCTTGCCATTTAAGGCACTTTGTGATACTCAGCCCAGCTTATGAAGTTGTCAAAGTCCTATCTGATAGTGAAACTGAGGCCCAACAAACATGACAAGGTCTTCCAGCACATTTCTCCTTACCACTTACATTTCTGACCTTTTACAAACCTTTTCTTTGGAATCGCCACTTTCTTTTTTTGTTTGTTTTTTTTTTTTTGTTTTTTTGGTTTTTTTTTTTTTTTTTTTTTTTTTTTTTTTTTGGTTTTTCGAGACAGGGTTTCTCTGTGTAGTCCTGGCTGTCCTGGAACTCACTTTGTAGACCAGGCTGGCCTAGAACTCAGAAATCCACCTGCCTCTGCCTCCCAAGTGCTGGGATTAAAGGCATACACCGCCACCACCCAGTGGAATAGCCACATTCTTAGATACAATTAAATCCCTTTCTTTCTTTCCCTGGCCTCTTTTCAGCACCACCCCCACCCCCTTTATGAAGGAGCTGGGCTCTTGGCTAATTTGTGTGTTTGTCTTAAAAGACAATGAAGAGTAGCAGGAAGAAGTAGAGGAAAATTAACATAAGAAAAGCCTGAAGTGAATACACAACCTACAGAATTACCCTCAGACTGGCTCCTGGCCTCTTCCAAAACACCTGTCCCCAGGTTAACAGCATGTCTTTCTTCAGGTACAAAACAGAGCCTCCAGAGGTGTTTGCTGAAGGGGTGAAAGTACTCTCTAAAAAAGCTATCAAAGCTCCCAGCCTCCTTACTCTGGGAAAGAAGAAACCAAAGGAGGTTTTTTGGCCTGAGGCAAGTAATTGCAGTCAGATTCCTGCATCTTTTGAAGAGGTCCTAGGCCTTTAGTCAGTATGACAAAAGCACTGAAGAGCCCCTTGCCCTCTTGTCTTAGTGAGCCTGTAAGCAAGGCTGAGAGAAGGTGGCCAATGGTGGGGGATGGGAGAGTAAGGTTTCCTGTGCTCTTTAACTAAGACACCCCAAGTCTGCTGGGTCCAGCAATTTCAGATACTATGTAAGGCCTAAGTCTCCTGAGACCCTCCAATCCAATAGCTGAGCCTTCTCTTCTCAAGGCTGACTGGCTTTAGCAGTCAGTCCTAGCAGTCTGATGGCTTCAGCTGAGATACTGGGACAAATATGGTATCTTACATGTGTTGTTTAGTTATATAAGACAACTATACATATAGAATATTACTCCTGAAGCATGGCCATGCTACCAAAGGAGCCACACTTTCTTTTCTGGAAAATTTCATACCAGTGTACCTGACTGGTACATATGTGTGTCAAGAGACAGGAAAACTTCAAGGTTCAGGTTGCTTCTCTATGCAGACTGGCTTGTGAAGCTGAATGTGCGTGAAACTAAAGCACAGGTCAGTGAGAGGAGCTGTTCAGCTCACCCACTGCTGAAACCAGCTGAGACCAGCTGAGAGACCAGCTCCTGTGGCCCCAAAGTTAACTATGGAAAGGATGAAGTCCAAGTCTTGTTGCTTCTAACACAGAAGCTACAGTTTATCTTTGAAGAGTCTGCCGTTTGATTGGGTTATTTATCGCTCTAATCTGCAAAGTGAAAGCTGACTGGAACTTTATTTCATGAGACTATAATGAGACCCAGAGATCAATATATGTAAAAGACTAGCAGAATTAAAAACAAAACAGCAACTACTACTACTGGGTCATGTGATAGGGCCCCAGTCAGCCTGGAACTCCTGGGCTCAAGAAGCCTTCCCTCCTCAGTGTCCTGTACAGCTGAGACTGCAGGTCCCTGCCCAGGAATGTTGGACAAGTTCTCCCCCCCTCCCCATTTTTTCCCAAGACAGGGTCTCTCTTTGTAGCTCTTGGCTGACTGTCCTGGAACTCACTCTGTAGACCAGACTGTCCTTGAACTCACAGAAATCCTCTTGCCTCTGCATCCTAAGTACTGGGATTAAAACCCTGTGCCCTTCCCCACTTGAGTGCTTGGGGAATAATTCTCTTTTCTTTTTGGTTTTCTCAGATATATTACCTTGAACTGAAAGGTATAGAAAAATTATGAAAAATACTAGTTCTACCAAGAAAGCAGAGCTAAATGTGAGATTTTTGGTCTTCACTGCCCCGGGATATATTCTACATTCCAGGAGAGGTACATTATCCCTGAATCAGAGGATACTTGCTGGATTAACATTCAGGAGAGGAAGGGAAATGCTGATAAACATTCCTCAAACCTTGAGGAAGAGAACCCACCTGTGGGTGGGGAAGGCCCAAAGCACAGATAGTTGGGCAAGGTTACATTCTTGAGAAAGATAAGTGTACAAGATGTTTTCACATGACTCTGACTAAATTAAGGGTTGAGCCTTTTGGGGGGACTTTTCACTATTTTTATGTTATGTTTCCTTAGTTACCCCTTTACCCCCCTTGGTTTGTGGTTTTCCTCTATATAAGATCTCCTCTCACCAGGCTGAATTGTCAATTCCTCTGCTCCTGCGTGGGTTATGAATTGACCATCAGCACGTTGATCCTGAAATATATCTCTTGCTGATTGCATCTAGATGGGTGTCTTGTGAACTACTGGGTGGCCATGACATCCTGAGACTTGAGTAAGGGACTCCTCTCTCAGGGATCTTTCAGAACTAATGGTGATTCTCCTGCCTTAGCTTCCCAAGTGCTGGAACTATAGAAGTGTGCTACCACATTCCACCCAACAGACAATTTTAACAAGATACATACAGCCCAGGTACATACAGCTTATTGGCACAGATGATTTCAGAAGCCCTTATTTAGCCTCCAAGTGCTGTGATTTAAATCATTGAAAACTTAAATACAAACAGTAAGAAAGTCTACTCCACTTCTAATATTTAAAAAAAATTAAAACTTTTATTTTTCATCTATTGAAAAACCTCTTCTTACAGAATCCAAAGGTCACCAGTGTCTCAAATCTACTTCATTAGTCCCACAAAGTATTTTAAGCTGGTCTTATGAGTCTATGTTCTTCCTACATTTTAACAATCTTAAGTGCCGGGCGGTGGTGGTGCATGCCTTTATTCCCAGCACTTGGAGTAAATCTGCAGAGGCAAGCGGATTTCTGAGTTCGAGGCCAGCCTGGTCTACAAAGTGAGTTCCAGGACAGCCAGGGCTACACAAAAAAAACAAACAAAAAAAAAAATCTTAAGTAAGAAAGCTAGAGAGCTGGAGAGATAGCTCAGCAGTTAAGAGCACTGGCTACTCTTCCAGAGGTCTTGAGTTCAATTCTCAACAACCACATGGTGGTTCACAACCATCTGTATTGGGATCTGATGCCCTCTTCTGGATTTTCTTAAAACAACAATAGTGTACTCATACATAAAAAAAAAAATAGGTCTTAGAAAAAAAGGTAACAATGATCTTAAGTGAGTTTTTAAGTCTGTCACAAAACAAAGATTTACTTTTTGTCCTCGAGAATCAAAAGGTTGTTAAATTTTTTGATTTCTAGGAGAAAATTTAGCAACTCAGGACCAAGTAGAAGTTTGTACACCAAAGGCAGACAGGCTAGATGTGTTGAGATAGCAGGTTTCACAACCTATATAAGCCTGTAATCTCAACATTTGGGAGGTAGAAGGATTGCCATGAATTGAGACCAGCCCTAAAGAGCAGGACTCTGTATTAAAAAAATTACTGAGACAATACTGAGACGATGTGTTTTGTGAGTGTTTGTGTATATTGTGTGTTGTATATTCTTTCTTTGTTCTGTAATTTAGTGTTTTGAATATTATGTGATAGGATGATTTTCTTTTCTAGCCCAGTCTATTTGATGTTCTGTAAGCTTCTTGTGCATTTATGGCCATCCCTTATTTAGGTTAGGGAAGTTTTTGTCGTGATTTTGTTGAAGATGATTTCTGGCCCTTTGAGCTGGCATTCTTCACCTTATATTCCTATTACTCTTAAGTTTGACCTTTTCATTTTGTGCTGAATTTCATGAATATTTTGGGTTAGGAACATTTGACACTTTGTATTTTCTTTGTCTGGTGTATCACTATCTTCTATGGTATCTTCTATGCCTGAGATTTTCTCTTCTATCTCTTGTATTCTGTTGGTGATGCTTGCATCCTTATTGTTTCTACTTTCATGTTTAGTTCTTGAAACATTTTGTTCAATTGCTTTAGTGGCTTGATTGTATTTTCCTGTATGTCTTTAAGGGGTTTGTTTCTTCATTAAGTGCTTCTACCTGTTTGCCTCTATTTTTCTGTATTTTTTTAAAGGGAATTCTGTATATCCTCCTTAAAGATCTCTATAATCTTCATGAGATAGGATTTTTAGGTCATTATCTTGTTGTTAAAATATCTGGATCTAAGGTATCCAGAGATTGTTGTTGTGGGAGAACTGGGTTCTCATGTTGCCAAATTGCATTTGGGTTCTGTCTCTTATGATCTTGGACTTGCCTCTGGCCTTCTGGTTCTCTCTGTTAAGTAGCCTGGGTGTTATTGAATAGAACAGGCCTCCTTGGAGGGAGGTAGAGCTATGTGATCTAAATTAGAGCTGGTCTCCTTCAAGGCAGGCAGTGTTGTCTCTGGTTAGTGTGTGTCTGGTTTGAACAGGCTTCCTGTGTCCCTGGTTGCTGCAGACATCCTGTGCCCTTGTTGGTTGTGGAGCTCCTGGGAGGCTTACAGATTGTAGTGTTTGGGCATGTATCAGGCCAGTAATTCAGCCTGGGAGGGGAAGTGGGCTGGCATGAAAGTTGAGCTCAGGGGTTTAGGGTGGGAGAAGTAGGCCTGTGTCATCTGAGCCCTATGGTTATCCCAGCAAGTGTGGGTATTTGTGTGAGATTTTTACCTGTGTCTTCAGTTCCTGCAAACCTTTGGGAGGCAAGCAGGCTGAAGCGTTTGTGCAGGTATCAGGCTCAGGCATTTTATTAATTGAATTTACCTCATTTCAGATAATTTAGGTTTTTTTTCAAGTTGACATAAAACTATCCATCATAATTGATGTTGAAAAATCCCACCCCTAAGCCCATCTTCAGTAACCTAGAGACACTGGCATAGCATCACCAGGTCTCCAAAATGACACACTTTTCCTCTGCCATCAAGAGTTGTTTATTCTCCTTATGTGCATGAGTTATAACCCTCCCCCCCCCAAAAAAAAAAAAAAAAAAAACAGTGTCTTTTGTTATGTCCCTTTTCCTGTTTCATCCTCTCAGAGGCAGCCTCCACATGCATGACCCCCCACATCCAATAAGCCTTGTTACTGTAATATTTTTAAAAGGCTATTTCTTGAGCCAACTATCTAAGTGGCGGTGGCTCTGCTTAGCTCTGTTTCCTGGCCAGAGGCCACATGTGTGCCACAGCTAGAAATGGCCAGCTAGAAATGGCCGGCTCTGCATCCATGAGACGCCAGCATCAGAGACAGGTGGCTCAACCAATCTCCCACGCTGTCTCCACAAGGCTGGGCTGAGCCCAAACCATCCCACCATCCTGGTAGAAATGAGACTTTAATGTTTAAAGATTATCCAATAGCTTTATATATTTGGTAATACTCAATTAACAAGATGCCCACACAATTAGAGGTGTTTCCTTTTCTTTCTTTTTTCTATTTTACTGCAGTCTTTTTTTATTGGATATTATATTTACGTTTCAGATTATATCCCCTTACCCCATTGCCCCCCCACCCAGGAACCCCCATCTCATCCCCCCTTCTCCTGCTTCTATGAGGATGTGCTCCCACCTACAGCCCCACTCCCACCTTCCCACCCTCTAATTCCCCCCACTCGGTGTCCAGCCTTCATGGGACCAAGATTCTCCTTTCCCACCTATGCTTGACATGGCCATTCTCCCATACTTATACAAATGGAGTCATGGGTCCCTCCCTATGTGATCCCAAGCTGGTGGTTTAGACCCTGGGGAGCTCTGGATGGTTGGTATTGTTGCTCTCCTCATAGGGCAAAAAACTCTTTCAGCTCCTTCAGTCTTCTCTCCAACTCCTCCATTGGAAACCCCTTAATGGTTAGCTGTGAGCATCCTGCTCTGAATATGTAAGACTCTGGAAGACCTCTAAGGAGACAGCTATATCAGGCTTTTATCAGCATGCACTTTCTGACATCCACATCAGTGTCTACCTTTGGTAACTGCACATGGGGTGGATACCCAGGTGGAATGGTCTCCAGACGGCCCCTCCTTCAGTTTCTGTCCCACATTTTGTCTCCATATTTGCTCCCTTGAGTATTTTGTTACCCCTTTTAAGTAGGACCGAGGCACCCACACTTGGTCTTCCTTCTTCATGAGCTTCATGTGGTCTGTGAGTTGAATCTTGGCTATTTCAAGCTTTGGGGCTAATATCCACTTATCAGTGAGTAAATACCATGTGTGTTCTTCTGTGATTGGGTTACCTCACTTAGGATGATATTTTCTAGTTCCATCCATTTGCCTAAGAATTTCTAGAATTCATTATTTTTAATAGCTGAGTAATACTCTATTGTGTAAATGTACCACATTTTTGTATCCATTTCTCTGTTGAAGGACATCTGGGTTCTTTCCAGCTTCTGGCTATTATAAATAAGGCTGCTATGAACATAGTGGAGCATATGTCCTTGATATATCTTGGAGCATCTTGTAGGTATATGCCCAGGAGTGGTATAGCTGGGTCCTCAGGTAATGCTATATCCAATTTTCTGAGGAACCACCAGACTGAATTCCAGAGTGGTTGTACCAGCTTCATTGTACCAACAATGAAGAAGTGTTCCTCTTTCTTCACATCCTCAACAGCATCTACTACCATTTGAGTTTTTGATCTTATCCATTCTGATTGGTGTGAGGTAGTATCTCAGGGTTGTTTTGATTTGCATTTCCCTGGTGACTAAGGATGTTGAGCATTTCTTAAGGTGCTTCTCAGCCACTTGAATTTCCTCAGTTGAGAATTCTTTGTTTAGCTTTGTACCCCATTTTTAACAGGGTTATTTGGTTGTCTGGAGTCTAGTTTCTCGAGTTCTTTGTATATATTGGATATTAGTCCTCTATCAGATGTAGGAATGGTAATGATCTTTTCCCAATCTGTTGGTTGCCATTTTGTCCTATTGACAGTGTTCTTTGCCTTACAAAAGCTTTGCAATTTTACGAGGTCCCATTTGTCAATTCTTGATCTTAAAGCATAAGCCATTGGTGTTCTGTTCAGAACTTTTACCCTGTACCTAGGTATTTGAGGGTCTTTCCCACCTTCTCTTCTATTAGTTTCAGTATATCTGGTTTTCTGTGAAGGTCCTTTATCCACTTGGACTTGAGCTTTGTGCAAAGGGATAAGAATGGATTGATTTGCATTCTTCTACATGCTGACTTCCAGTTGAACCAGCACCATTTGTTGAAAATGCTGTCCTTTTCCCACTGAATGGTTTTAGCTCCTTTGTCAAAGATCAAGTGACCATAGGTATGTGGGTTCATTTCTGGATTTTCAATTCTATTCCATTGATCTTCCTGCCTGTCTCTGTAACAATACTATGCAGTTTTTTAACATTATTGCTCTGTAGTACAGTTTGAGGTCAGGGATGGTTATTCCCCCAGAAGTTCTTTTATTGTTGAGAATAGGTCTCCTTATCCTGGGTTTTTTGTTATTCCAAATGAATTTGCAAATTGCTCTTTCTGTCTCTATGAAGAATTGATTTGGAATTTTGATGAGGATTGCATTGAACCTGTAGATTGCTTTTGACAAGATGGCCATTTTTACTAAGTTAATCCTGCCAATCCAGGAGCATGGGAGATCTTTCCATCTTCTGAGATCTTCTTTGATTTCTTTCTTCAGAGACTTGAAGTTTTTGTGATGCAGATCATTCACTTGCTTGGTTAGATTTACTCCAAGATATTTTATATTATTTGTGACTATTGTGAAAGGTGTCATTTCCCTAATTTCTTTCTCAGCCTGTTTATCCTTTGAGTAGAGGAAGGCTACTGATTTGTTTGAGTTGATTTTTTATCCAGGCACTTTGCTGAAGTTGTTTATCAGGTTTAGGAGTTCTCTGGTGGAAGTTTTAGGGTCACTTAAGTATACTATCATAACATCTGCAAATAGTGAAATTTTGACTTCTTACTTTCCTATTTGTATCCCTTTGACTTTCTTTTGTTGCCTAATTGCTCTGGCTAGGACTTCCAGTACTATATTGAATAGGTAGGGTGAGAGTGGGCAGCCTTGTCTAATCCCTGATCTTAGTGGGATTGCTTCAAGTATCTCCCCATTTAATTTGATGTTGGCTACTGGCTTGCTGTATATTGCTTTTACTATGTTTAGGTGTGGGCCTTGAATTTCTGATCTTTTGAAGACTTTTAACATGAAGGGATGCTGAATTTTGTCAAATGCTTTCTAAGCATCTAGTGAGATGATCATGTGGTTTTTTCTTTGAGTTTGTTATATAGTGAATTACACTGATGAATTTCCAAATATTAATCCTTCCTTGAATTCCTGGGATATAGCCTACTTGATCATGATGTGTTCTTGGATTCAGTTTTCGAGAATTTCATTGAGTATTTTTACATCATATTCATAAGAGGGATGGGTCTGAAGTTCTCTTTCCTTGTTGGGTCTTTGTGAGGTTTAGGTATGAGTGTAATTGTAGCTTCATAGAATGATTTGGGTAGTGTTCCTTCTGTTTCTATATTGTAGAATAGTTTGAAGAGAATTGGTGTTAGGTCTTCTTTGAAGGTCTGATAGAATTTTGCACTAAAATCATCTGGTCCCGGACTTTTTTGGTGGGGAGACTTTTAATGACTGCTTCTATTTCTTTAGGGGTTATGCGACTGTTTAGATGTTTTATCTGCTCCTGATTCAATTTTGGTACCTGGTATCTGTCTAGAAAATTGTCCATTTCATCCAGATTTTCCAATTTTGTTGAGTATAGGCCTTTGTAGTAGGATCTGATGACTTTTTTAATTCCCTCAATTTTTGTTGTTATGTCTCCTTTTTCAGTTCTGATTTTATTAATTTGGATACTGTCTCTGTGCCCTTTGGTTAGTCTCACTAAGGGTTTTTCTATCTTGTTGATTTTCTCAAAGAACCAGCTGCTGGTTTTGTTGATGTTTTGTATAGTTCTTTCTGTTTCTACTTGGTTGATTTCAGCCCTGAGTTTGATTATTTCCTGCCGTCTACTCCTCTTGGGTGTATTTGCTTCTTTTTGTTCTAAAGCTTTCAGGTGTGCTGTCAAGTTGTTCGTGTATGCTGTCTCCAGTTTCTTTTTGTAGGCACTTAGAGCTATGAGTTTTCCTCTTCGTATTGCTTTCATGGAGTCCCACAAGTTTTGGTATGATGTGTCCTAATTTTCATTAAACTCTAAAAAGTCTTTAATTTCTTTCTTTATTTCTTCCTTGACCAAGTCATCATTGAGTAGAGTGTTGTTCAGTTTCCACGTGTATGTGGGCTTTCCAATGTTTTTGCCATTATTAAAGACCAGACTTAGTCCGTGGTGGTCTGATAGGGTACAAGGGATTATTTCAATCTTTTTGTATCTGTTGAGGCCTGTTTTGTGACCAATTATATGGTCTATTTTGGAGACAGTATCATGAGGTGCTGAGAAAAAAGTATATTCTTTTGTTTTAGGATGAAATGTTCTATAGAAATCAGTTAAATCCATTTGGTTCATAACTTATGTTAATTTCACTGTCTCTGTTTAGTTTCTGTTTCCATGATCTCTCCATTGCTGAGGGTGGGGTGTTGAAGTCCCCCACTATTATTGTGTGAGGTGCAATGTATGCTTTGAGCTTTAGTAAAGTTTCTTTTATGTATGTGGGTGCCCTTGCATTTGGGGCATAGATATTCAGAATTGAGAGCTTATCTTGGTAAATTTTTCCTTTGATGAGTATGAAGTGACCTTCCTTATCTTTTCTGATAACTGTTGGTTGAAAGTCAATTTTATTTGATATTAGAATGGCTATTCCAGCTTGTTTCTTGGGACCATTTGCTTGGAAGATTGTTTTCCATCCTTTTACTCGAGTTAGTGTCTGTCTTTGTCACAAAGGTGCATTTCCTGTATGCAGCAAAATTCTGGGTCCTGTTTATGTATCCAGTCATAGTCTATGTCTTCTTATTGGAGAACTGAGTCCATTGATATTAAGAGATATTAAGGAAAAATGATTGTTGCTTCCTGTTATTTTTGTTTTTAGAGGTAGAATTATGTTTGTGTAACTATCTTCTTTTGGGGTTATTAGAAGATTACTTCCTTGCTTTTTCTAGGTTGTAGTTTTTCTCCTTGTGTTGTAATTTTCCATCAATTATCCTTTGAAGTGCTAGATTTGTGGGAAGTTATTGTGTAAATTTGGTTTTGTCATGGAATATCTCGGTTTCTCCATCAATAGTGATTGAGAGTTTTGCTGGGTATAGTAGTCTGGGCTGGCATTTGTGTTCTCTTAGGGTCTGTATGATATCAGTCCAAGATCTTCTGGCTTTTATAGTCTCTGGTGAGAAGGCTGGTGTAAGTCTGATAGGTCTGCCTTTGTATATTACTTGACTTTTTTCCCTTGCTGCTTTTAGTATTTTTTCTTTGTTTTGTACATTTGATGTTTTGATTATTATGTGACAGGAGGTATTTCTTTTCTGATCTAGTCTGTTTGGAGTTCTGTGGGCTTCTTGTATATTCATGGACATCTCTTTCTTTAGGTTAGGGAAGTTTTCCTCTATAATTTTGTTGAAGATATTTACTGGCCCTTTAAATTGGGAATCTTCATCCTCATCTATACCTATTATCCTTAGGTTTGGGCTTCTCGTTGTGTCCTGGATTTCCTGGATGTTTTGGGTCAGGAACTTTTTGCATTTTGCATTTTCTTTGACAGTTGTGTCAATGTTTTCCATGGTATCTTCTGCATATGAGATTCTCTCTTCTATCTCTTGTATTCTGTTGGTGATGCTTGCGTCTATGGCTCTTGATCTCTTTCCTAAGTTTTCTATCTCCAGGGTAGTCTCCCTTTGAGATTTCTTTATTGTTTCTACTTCCATTTTTAAATCCTGGATGGTTTTGTTTAATTCCCTCACCTATTTGTGTGGTTTGTTTGGTTTTTTTTTTTTGTTTGTTTTGTTTTTTTTGTTTGTTTTGTTTTGTTTTGTTTTGTTTGCAGTTCTTTAAGGGATTTTTGTATTTCCTCTTTAAGAGCTTCTACCTGTTTACCTGTGTTCTCCTATATTTCTTTAAGAGAGTTATTTATGTCTTTCTTAAAGTCCTCTATTATCCTCATGAGAAGTAATTTTAATTCTGAATCCTGCTTTTCCAGTGTGATGGGGTGTCCAGGTCTTGCTATGGTGGGAGAACTGGATTCTGATGATGCCAGGTAACTTTGGTTTCTGTTGTTTACATTTGTGCACTTGCCTTTCACTATCTGGTTAACTCTAGTGCTACCTGCACTCACTGTCTCTAACTGGAGCCTGTCTTTCCAGTTGTCTTGCTTGTGTCAGAACTCCTCAGGGTCCAGACGTCTCTGTGATCCTGTGATCCTGTGATCCTGTGATCCTGTGATCCTGTGATCCTGTGATCCTGTGATCCTGTGATCCTGTGATCCTGTGATCCTGAGCTCCAGCTGAGTAGAGTGGCTCCTCTAGGATTTCTCAGAATATGGTGTCTTCACAGGAGCAGACCAGCTTAGAGGTGTTTCCTAATATCTAACTGTATAAGTTTTTTTCCCAGGACTATTTACTCTCAATACATGTATGGTCCTCCATGGCGCCTACATTTCTGCTCTTAGCTCTTCTTCCTCCTCTTCCTCCCCCTCCTCCTCCTCCTCCCTTTTCCTTCCTTTATTTGTTCCTCCCAACTCCTCCCACATTACTGAGTTTATTGTAAAATATACAGCTACAGAGCTGCTGGCCTGAAACCTAAACTCAGCTCCTCCCAGATCCTTGCACCAGGCTGCCTCTCCCGGGCACATCTCCATTCTACAGATAAGGCAGTGTGCACAGCTGTCCCTGGAACATTCACAGGCAGAGAGTGTCAAGCCTTGCCTAGGAGATGTGAGGGGTGTATAAAGTGACAAAGTGTCCTGAATGTCCCAGACATTCTCCCATCAGGAAAGGCAAGCAGGGACAGGGCCATGGAGGTGACATGAAGAATTGACAACAATCGAAGAAGGGTCCCACCTCTTTTGCTTAACAATCCAATTCTATCTTTGAAGGGCCTTCTCTTTGTCCTTGCTGACTCCCAGGCTGCCAGACAGTAAGGTTCCTTCAGTTCTGAGTCCACTGCCAATATCCTTTCAAGGAGTTCTGCATGAAGGGCCAGGCCACAGTCTAAGGGACTTTGGGCTAGGAGGAATAATCTTTATTAACAGGCAGAAGGAAGTGTGTCCTTTTCAGAATGCCACAGAGACTCCTCTGACACTTGGACCAGGGAGCACTCCAATAATGTGATCTATAACTAAGTCACCAGACTCAAGGGGAAACTATTTGCCTACCCTAAAAAGTACTGTCACTACCAGCTGGAGAAGATTCAAAAAGGAGTTCATTCACAAGGATAAAAAAAACACGCTCAAGGTAAAGGGATTCTGAATACAGAGAATCCCCTCTGAAAAATGGAACAGTGTGGGTCCTCGTTCCAGAGGGCGTCCCATGAAGATCTTCGGCCTGGCCGGGTGCAGGACTTAGGGCCAAGGGGGTAGAGTGCAAGCAGGGAGGGGGATTTGCCTCTGCTCTCTGCCATTGCCATTCAGTTACTCCCAGATGCTGCACCTGTCTTGCTGCACTGAGTTGGTCCAGGCTAGCTAGCAAGGAGGGGAGGGTCTTGAAGGTGCTTCAGGAGAGCAAATCTCTTCCCAGGTGTTACAGCTCTTGCAACAGAAACTCTTGGACACCAGAATGATTCTCGCACACCTTTACTTCTCCAGAATAGGGCCCTTTTATACAGTTTTGGGGTGGGTCAGGGTCTGGCAACAGATAACACCTATTGGCTTAGTCTGAGAGCTTGGAGATACTTCATCTACATGTGGGAGAGCCTGAGGCACTGTTCCAACATGACTGATGGCCATAGACCTCTCTGTGGGAGGGGCTGTGGAGGGTTGAAGCTGAGTGAAGGGAACCAGGAGCCCAGGAGCAAAGCCGAACACCTTCCATCCCATTAGGGTCCAGGGTTTGAGGCCTGTGCTCGACCAGGCACCCAGCTGCCTCTCACAGCCCATTGCCCCACAGAAGAGAGTCCGGTGAACTATATCACAGCTTCTGGGAGAAAGGCAGATATAAATCCTGGTACTGATCCAAACCTTCAGGTGGCATGGGAAGGTTTTGTGGGAGACAGAGTCAACAGCTGCTTACTTTTTCATCTGTTTTATTGTCAGATAGCCAGAGTTCATTATATAAATCTTTCAAAGTAATAAGATATTACAAGAATAGCTTACAAGTCAGCTCTTATTGCACAAATACTTGACACAGAAAACTGTCTTACAAGAATACTTTAATAAAGAAAATAAGTCTCTATACATCTTAGAGCAGATTTGATTCAATTTCTGATCCTGCCATCATTCTGGATTCTTTTACAGTATGTCTATGATGTCTCACAAAGCAAAGTATAACCTGTGGCTGCTTCTCTTTCAGCTACTACTGAGGTTCACAACGCTAAAGGGCTTTAGGTTTCCTTTTCTAATCTTCCCTGAAATTAAAAGAATTCTCATATTCAGGTTTGAAGAGGTAATTTTACAAACATTCCTTCAAAACTTGGACGAGGTCAGCCACCACTCTTAGTGACTGATCTTTTTGGGTCTCACTCAGGCTAGACCAGCCGATAGTTTAAACCTGTGATATCAAGTTCATAATCTATGAAGGGAGCCCTGGGAGCAAGGATAAAATAGAATGATCAGGAAAGCTCAAACAGTGGATAGTGATTAGAGAACATACCCAATTCAAGGTTTCTCTCAGGGTGTGGCAGTAGTTGTATAAGATCCTGTAGATCTAAAAAAAAGGCTACTTATTTAGGCCAGTGGTGCTTCATTTCAAAAATGCCAGTGGGCAAGGAATTTTAGACTCTGCATCTGGTTGGACTCAATGGGTAGCATCCTTCTTCTGCTGTGGCTTTACTATATGACACAGTATGCCTGGGGAACAGAATTCTAACCACATCTGCCTAGAGACAGGACCCACCAAGGAAAGCATGTGGCTTCCATGCTCTCCCTCCAACTGTTACTGCAGTGTGTCCACTTGGCAAAGCAGACTGTCTTTACTTTTCAGGTAGCATGAATTAACATTAAGAAATTTGAGTGGCATTCTACAGTCAGGTTCCTGAGAGCTTGGGAATACCCACCGCCCTTCTGAAGGTCTGCATCCAGCTATTGTCCAACAAATTTAAATCCACGTAGGGCCTGAGGCCTGTTGCACTTATCTCCGTATTCCTTGTGGCTTTTTTTCACCCAGTCTAATGGACTGCCACAGGCTCTAACCAAAGTGCTGCAGCAGTCGGCGGAAATAAGTTGTTTCGCATTACCAGACATGTTTATCACATTAGCAAGGGTCACATGTGCATAAAGTAAAGGGCCAGCCGTCTACTGCAGTGACTTTGCAAACTCAGCATAGTCGATGTAGCCGTCATTGTTCTTGTCGTCATCTCTCAGGACGCCATCTATGATGCTGATGAGTTCATCCTCACTCATGGCTGGGGCCTGCTCATTCCCCTCCTACCAAGAGGCACACGAGAGAGTGAGGGGCAGAATTACAGAGGACATTAGCAACCACCTAAAAGGGCCACTTATCTACACGCCTTCGAGGTAGTATGCACCACTTCTAGGAACCCAGACTCACATCAGACAGTGTCAATTCATAAAACTCCAAGTGAGAAACTACATATGCCAGTTACAGAGAGATGCAATGAAAACAGGTCCTTGCTTTTTTGCCTAAATAATTACTGTTTATTACTGTTTAGTTACAAGGTAATGCATAGTCACTGCAGAAAGCTGGGTCTGGATTACAAAGAACTGTTTGTCAGAGTCTGTGACTTACACACCCATCATAAGGAAAGAGCTCACTGCCTGTATCTTCCACAGGGCCAGCCCACCCACAATTTGCCTAAGAAAATGGGATCACGGCCCAGTTCTAGAGGCTGCTGTAGGAGGGCTGTACCGGTGACAAAGCTCTGGCCATTCCTGTGGCAACTAGCTCTTTCTTGTCCCATCCCCCACCCTTATGTTCCACATCTCATGACCACACTGCCACTCCCGTGCCAGAACTTCTGGATTTAAACTCCTCTCTGACACTAGTCTCACCTCCGCACCAGATCCACTCTGGTGAAAACTTGTTGAGCTTCCTCTCACTCTCCGCCTCCACCAGGCAGAGGAGTGTCTACCCCTGCTGACTCAGGTGGACATGGAGCCCCGAGACATCTCTACTTGACCATACCTTGGAACACCAGGAGACACCTCACAGTATGACACAACCCCCAACTACTTCCAAAGCTCTGTCCCTTGGTCCTAGAGTCGCCCTTCTCAGATGAAATGATGGCTTTCCTGTGCTCTACACTGAGCTTGGCTTGTGTTTTTAGGCTGGACCCTCAAACTCCAGCTGTAGTAGCAATGTCGAGCCTTGGGCCAACCAGGCTCAGCGTCTCTGGGGTGAGGGTGGGTTGGTGGGATACGGGGACAGATTAATGCTAACGGGAAAGAAGCTCAGCAGCTCTGCTGAGGCGTGAGCACAGCACAGCACAGCTTACCAACGTGGGCACCATCTACCCAGATGCCCAACCGACCTCCCTGACCTACCTCCTTGTGTACATGAGTGATGGCTGTTGAGAGCTCTAGGCCGTCAAGCAAACTGTTGCCATCATAATCATGCATTTTGAAATAATAGAGCTGTAGTTCCTGGGAGGACATCTCCATCTCTGGCTGGCTGATGACACCTTCCAGATGCTCCATGATGTGCCTGAAAACCAACAGTCAGACTATGTCAAAACCTAGAAAGGCTTTGAAACAGTGCACAGTCAAAAACACAGCACACAGCCAGGGCCACCAAAGGGGCAGGGCCACAGCACACACAGCACAGCAGGCCACCTAGTGGCCTAGTGGACTGAGGCACCTTCTCTTTACTGTTACTGTTAGAACTTGGTTACAATACTTTTTGAACTACCAATTTAAATAAAGATTAGGACAGGCATAATGGCACATGCCTCTATTCCTACTACTTGGGAGGCAGAGGCAGATGCATCTCTTTGAGTTCAAGGATTGGTCTATATAGCAAGTTCCAGATCAGTGAGAGTACCTACTGAGACCTTGTCTCAAACAAACAAACACACACACATATACACACACATACACACACACCACACACACACACACACACACACACACACACACAAATAATAAAGCCAAATGTGAATCTTACTGGCCAAGAAAGACTCAGTATTGGAATGCGTCACTAAAGGAGAGTCTTGTCATAATCAAGAAACCATAATCATATTCTGGATTCTGTTACTATGCGTGTTGGGTGGGGATAGAAGTCTAAATTCTGACAATTAAGTCACTGTTTAGGCTTCAAGAGCCTCTACCTGTGAGATAATGAAGACATCTCACTATCAGGAGTCCCGAGGGATAATAAAAACACTGAAAACTGTTCAGGAGCCCTATAAATTGACAGAAAGGGAAGAAGGGTAGGGGTGACCTGTGAGCTATAGCTGCAGATGGCGGGGAGGCAGAACCCTGACCCAACTGAATACATACTCTTGGTCGTGCACTGTGCTCTTATCCAGGCCCATGCTGCCATGAGGAACACCAGCCCCATGCTCCTGGGCCCTTGCACCTGGAGCACAGCAGGCCCAGAGCAGGACACACAGGAAGGGAGCTGTGAGCAGCTGCAGAGATGCCATGCTTCCGGTACCTGGGTGGTGGGAAACACAAGGTGAAGGCACAGCCCCAGAGCTAGCAATGTGTCTGGGAATCCTGGGAGGCTGTGAGCTGCAGACAAGGGCACTGTTTAACAAGGTGTTGGATTTGTAAGACTGGGAGTGACCGACCCTTTTACTTGTCTGTTATTTCAAAATGTCCATTCTACCTGGATGTGGTGGAACCACCCCTTAAGCCCAGCACTTGGGACGCAGGGGTCAGTGAATCTCTGTGAATCTGGGGCCAGCCTGGTCTACATGTGTATGGAAGCCATGTTGGCTTGAGGTGTCTTACTCAGTTGATTTGTACTTTATATATTAAGGCAGGGTCTCTGGCTGAACCCCAAGCTAGCTGACTCAGCTAGTCTAGCTGGTGACCTTGCCTCTAACCCTCATCTCTGTCCTTCTCTTCCCCCCAAGCACTGAGATTATTGGCAGCTACCACAAATACCTGACACTTATATGGGTACTGGGTATCTGAACTCCAGTCCTCAGTTCACCCACTGGGCCAGTCAGGGCTACCTAATGAAATCCTATCTAAAAAAGCAAACAAACAAACAAACAAACCAAAAAACAAAACAAGCAGAAAACCTACTATAAATGATTTTTTCCATATTAAGTATCTAATCCCTCCCATAATTCTGTTCTAATAATAAGTGGCAGTTTCTAACTAACTCTTATCTCCAGATAATTCAAGAGAGTCAGAAACCATACTTCCAACTTAAGAAGTTAGCATCTAGACGCAGCCAACGCTACTGTACCCAGAACAGTGCTTACTATGCTGACTTCACTTAACCCAGGCCAGAGCATAACAACTTGTTCTGAGCCCACATCTTAAGAGTATGGGGATAGGAAGGACCAGAAAGGGGATCCAGTCCTCCCCAACCCCTCAGACTCAATTACCTTCAGCGTCTTCTCCAGGCAACTCACTGTTTATCCTCTTGGCTTTTTGTTGTTTTACTGTTTTAAAACAAGCTGTCGCTATATAACTCACACTGGCTTAAACTACTGTCGTCTACATTCACCTCCCAAGTGCTGGGATGCAGGGATGTGCTACCAGGCTTAACTCCCAGCAAGGTCCCCTGCGTCTGGCTTACATGTTCTTCCAGTGTATTTGGTTCCTGGCTTCTGGTCTGGAATAGGAAGACATTCTCAGTTTAGGGCACCTGCCTGGTATCTAGACTACTGGTTTGCAGCTTGTGTACCCCGTGGGTCATGGTCCTTGGTGGACTAGAGGGATAACCACAGATTGTCTTGTTTAACTGCTCTCTGTTTATATATTGAAAGGCAAGGTCTACAGCCTGCAGCTACATCCTGACGTCAGTATAACTGAGGGGAGGACCTTGGAGCTGTCTACTAGAAAGCTGAGTGGTCACTGACTCCATAGCTCCTTTTCCTCTAGCAACATGGTCGGCTCCAGCCGAGATGTGTACGTATGGGATGTTTTCAACCGACACGATAGCAGACATTGACCAAGTAGCTGATAAACACAGGCACTGCGAGTTCAGGTTATCCTCTTTTCAGTATAAAAGCCAAGAACCTCTGAGCTTGCCGTGGCACGTTCCCAACCATGAAAGCACAATAAATACCAGACCCAGTAAATCAGAAGGAAGATCCCACAAAGCACTATGATGACAAGAGGCAGTGACTGTCACTTGTCAGATTAAACTGTTCCCAATCAGAAGGAAAAACAGAGTACTCCATCCTGCCCAAAGAATATATTGCATCATCCACACAAACTACTTAGTTCAAGGGCATGGGCACCACGTGGCCTGGAAGATAAGCCCAGGGGTTCCTTGGTTCACTAGCCTTCAGGAAATGGCACAGGCCAAGCTAGAGAAAAATCCAACTAAGGAAGAGAGTGACAACTGATTTTCCTGTTCTAAAGACAGGCAGACTCCCATGTACAGAGGCTCATTTTGATGGGTCTGGAGTCTTAGAAACTTGACTATCTTATGTCCTCCTATAAATGGTTTATTTATAGGTTAGCACAATTATTTATATACTCTTGACTGAAAGACTCTTCTTCATCATTTGAAGGTCACCTTCAACAGAATGAGAAACTCTGGGAGAAACAGCAACGAAAGAGGAAAAGGATATTGCTAAGCCCAACAGACTATCACCAATCACCCTGGGGATCAGTGGGGTACGATCTGCTGCAACCAGAGTGGGCTGTAGAAAACAATCCGTGCCCTAGCATTCACCACAAGAAACAGCATGACTCTGACAGGGCAATGCTGACTCCAACAAGGTTCCTCTCACTGCTCTGGAGGACTCGGTTGCCACTGACTGTCCAGTCAATCCTTCTAGGCCCGGTTCAAATGTGACCTAAAGACTCTTGCGGCTAACACCCCTCGCTTCCTAGTCTGTTGCTTCCTTCCTATCTTTTCCTCTTTCCAAAGGCCAGGACCTGTGTTCTCTCATTTGTGAGCTAAACAATGCTGAGATGGCTTAGGACAACTGCTCAGAGTAGAGTAAGATGAGACATGGCACAGCACTTAGTCACTCTTTATCTCAGAGGCCCTGGCCTAAGGCTGAGCTCTCCCTTTGGAGCCCAGCTCCATGGAAGGACCTGGCCCACCCTTCCCTCCCACTGTGTCATTATTCCTATCAGGGAGTGAGCTTTCCTCCTAGCAGCTGTTGTCAGCCTTTTTCTAAGTCAGAGCCTCTTAGTTAGGAATTTACATTCAAAGCAGTCACATTTGGCAACACCCAGATATCCAGAGCCAATGCCAAGGAAAACCGACTAGTACTTCCTAATTCTGGTCCTCTCCATGCTCTTGAAGTAAAACCAACCAGTAAATCTCCAGGTTAAAGAAACCTCTACATGGGCTGAGGTTGAGAACTTGCCCTGAACAGGCTGGTATTTAATAGTTTGATACATCTGTTCATTGATGGATGGGGGGTGGGGGGTAACATGCTACCTTATAACTGACACTTAACAGCCTAGTACCATAGGAGGAACAGAACTGTGAAGGTTGTGAGAACAGTCGGACTCTTCTCTCACACAGGACAGCCTCATTCAAAACACAGGCCACTAAAGAGGCATGCAAAGGGGTATCACATAAAGCCCATCCACAGAAAGCATGAGAAGAAATATTTCAACCAAAAACAAAGTGTGCCCCTCCATAGACAGAACATGTGGCAGTGAACATCTAAACTCAGAAATGACCTGGGAGGAGGGACAGCTCTTGAGTGTACTACAAAGACAGTGAGTTACAACAGACACTGCAGGGTGGAAGAGCTTGGAAAGGCGATGAGAATCCACAGAAGGAGCAGGGAATGGGGCAGGGCTAGCTGAGCATAAGAGATTTGTTTTAAGAGCTCCTGTCTCTAGCTCCCTTGTATTGGACACGTTGAAGAGGGTCAGGAAATATCAAAGGAGAAGAAAGGAGAACTGATTGCTAAGGCAAGGTGTCTAGAAAAGTGAGAGTTCTGAACAGGTTCAATTAATTTGATGAGTGTAGGTGAGCATGATTCCCAGGACTCTGGTTTTGGCATATGTGTGGACGGATGGAGGTGCCATGCCCCAGAAAGGGAAAACAAGAGAAACTAGCATCCCTTGTCTACCTAACCTCCCAGGCTACTAGCCAACCCCGCCAAGACAACAGGACCTGTGGGTCTGCCTGGAGGAAGACGGAGGAGCCAGGAGCAGGAGTAACGCCTGCGGCCCGCGTGCTCCCAGGCCAACCGGGATCCGTGTCCAGCTCATACAGCTGGCCCTACAGCCTGGTACTGAGACAGCAGCGCGGGGCTCAGCCCGACAGACACGTCTGGCCCCGAAACCCTCTCGGAAGACAGGCTGCCTCCGTGGACCACAGGTCCCGGTATGTTCGAATGGTCGGCATCCTCCACCCCGTAGCCCAGGCCTCCCAACCCAAGCCCCTGGTCCTGGATCCGCCGAACGACCTCTGCCCCGAGGGTCAGGCCTCCGGCCCGCGGGTTCGCTCACCTTGATAATCACCGAAGCAGTCGCGAAGCGAAGCACTCCAGCGTGAACCTTGTCAGCTGCCGTCCCCCGGACGCTTTCACTCCGCACGCCGAACCCGCCCCTCGCCCAGCCGCGCAGGCGCACAACCTCCTGCCCGCCCACCGGCGCCGTCGGCCCCGCCCCCTGCGCGGCCTGTTCCTGTGAGTCCACGTGTACCTTGTGGCAGGCGTGGCCAGACCCGTCTCCCGAGGGCTACACCTAGTTGCTTGGGCCTTGGGGGGGGGGGGGAGTCAAAGCGGCGTGTGAGTTGCTAGGCAACCCTGAAGCCCCCGGGACTTGGCTTGACGTGGGTTGTGGACTGCAGGATCCGGAGGAGATGGACTCCCAAGCTGGCCAGCCTCGCCTTCTCTATCCTTTGGCGGAGCTCTCCTTGCTCCCACTACAAACTGGGGAGAGTAAACCCCTAACTCCTGTCCCGGTGAGGCAGCCAGTGCTCCTCAGGGACCTTGCGTTTTCAAGACTGACCTGCTTCCATTTTCTCTTTGCTCCATTCCTCGAGCCGCAGCCTCAAGGACCATTCACTCAGGCTCCACCAAGACCTAAGGGCGATCCAGCTAGTAAAGTTCCTGAAATCAGCTGGTTTTGTTTTCTTTTTAAATTTATTTTTTATTTTACTTTATGTATATTGGTGTTCTGCCTACATGTTTGTCTGTGAGTGTGTGGAATCCCCTGGAACTGGAGTTACAGACGGTTGTGAGCTGCCATGTGGGTGGTGGGAATTGAACAGCCAGTGCTCCTAGCATCTCTCCAGCTCTTGAGATAAACTGTTATTTTTTGAGAGAAGACAATTTATATTCAAAAATGATCCTGCCCTTTGCTTCTAACAAAATTGTCTTTCAGTGAATGTGTATAGATCCAGGTGGATATATGAACTTAGGACTGTATATTTTAAAATTCCATCTCTCCTTTGTATTTATGAAGATACATAATCGGGTTTTTTTAGATGCGCCTACGTCATAAAGATTAAATCATTAAGATGAAGGGGAGAAAGATTATATCAAAGCCCTTCCAGCTTCCTTGAAAATTGGCCAACAGCACTGTCTGTCACTTTGTCCCACGATTAAGATTTCAACATTATCCTATAGGGGAAAAAAAAATCCTCTCAGAGTCCCTAAGATATTAATAAAACATCCCATCTCATTATGAAGCTTAGATGAGTTTGATCCAGTTCATTCTGGGCACCCTGCGCCTCCATTTATTTATTCATTAGATCATCCAGAGTTGACTACATTCTACCTACCATCCATTGGCCTGGGAGCTACAAATACAGGCAGTTTATGAAGCTCAGTAACTAGAAACTGTTGTATTCTGAGAGAACTATCTAGAATATTGGTGGATATTGACCTTTGTTAGCAACTTTCTGCAAAGTCCTTCAAATGAATGGCAAATCTAGGCTAGAAACTGTTGGCTTTGAAAGCACAGGTTAAAGAGGATCTTGGTCTGCAGCCTGTGAACTGAGCTGGCCAGGAGCCCCGTGAGCAGAAAGCCTTGCTGTGAGGTTTAAATGACCTATTTCCTTTGTGTGCTTCAGTTCCAACAAGCACAAGTGGAAAAAGAAAAAAAAAAAAAAAAAAAAAAAACTTTATTATGAGAAAAGACTGAAGCCCCAAGTAGCACGTAGACAGCAAATAGGTGCATATCTTTCCACAGACATGATTTTGAATTGCCTGAAAATGATGTATTTGTCTGTGGAGAGGACTCAGGGTGGGGAGAATAGGATGGAAATAATACCTCAATTTTGAACTCTTGGTGGTGTTGTGAGTGTTCACAAAACTATAAGTGAATGATTGGTGGACACGAGGAAAAATGCAGTTTGTGGTTATTATAGACAGTGCTGCTTTAAGTGTGTATCTTGTTGCACATCTGCTCACAATTGGAAAAAATAAAATATTAAATACAAGGAAATTTAAGGACTCTCTAGTTAAGCTATTTCAGCATATGACTTATATGTTGACCAGACAGCTACTAAATTACTGAATCGTGTGTCTTCAAAATTTCAAGCCTGGTCAGCAACATTCTTCTGCTGCTCAACCCTATGGTATTCCCCAGATCCCAGCATTCTCTTCCAACCAGGAGCAGGTGCAACTAACGTGTGTTCTGTAGAATTAGAAGACAGATTAGGGAGGGGTTCTGCACTCCTCTGCTAAGAACTTGCCACATTTTTCCTGAAGAAACGGAAGTTTGGCAGCAGCAGTGAATTGCTGACTGAATATACTGTGTTCTCTATTCTCTGCTTTTTCTTGAATGGAAGCTCTTACCATCTGTTCACACTGCAGATTGAATGGGTTTCCTTATTTACACTGTGTTTATGTACAGTATAGACAAAGAAAAGCTCGTGCATAGAAAAATGTCCCAATGGATGACAAGGTGGCTCGGTGGTTAAGAGCATTTGTTCTTACAGATGAAGTATGTTTAGTTCCCAGCACGCACATGGTTGCTCACAACCATCTGTAACTCTAGTTCCAGGAAGATCTGATGCTCTCCTCTGGTCTCCACTGGTCTCCATGTGATGCACAAACATACATGCATTCAAAACACATATACACATTTTAAAATTCATAGAATTTAATTCAATTAGTTTTCAGAAGTTGACTACATCCACATAACCCAGCACCCAGAACAAGAATTGGTATATTACCAACATAACAGGTTTGGTGGTACATGCCTTTAATTCCAGGACTGGGGAGGCAGAGACAGGCAGATCCCTGAGTTTGAGGCCAACCTGGTCTACAAAGTGAGTTCCTAGACAGCCAGGGTCACACAGAGAAATCCTGTCTCAGAAAAACAAAACCAAATACATATCACTGTCTCCAAAGGCACCTGTTATCCTGCCTTCTAACACTGTTGGGTTCTTTTATTAGTTTATTTCTCACAAAAATAGAATCACATGCCATATATTCCTTTGTCTATGGATCCCTTGCTCAGCATTTTTTTAAAAGATACAGTCTTGCTATGTTTCCCTGGCTGGCCTGGAACTCACTATGTAGACCAAGCTGGCCTCTAACTCAGAGACCCACCAACCTCTGTCTACTGAGAGCTAGAATTAATGGCATGCACCACATATTCACATATTCAGCGTAACTTAGAGATTCTTCCATGTTGGTGGAGTATACAGTCAATCAGGTCTCCTTTCTGCACACTATTCCACGGGGGCAATATACACTGCACACTATTCTACTACACATGGACACCCAGGGACATTTCTAGTTTTAGGCTGTTACAAATAATTCTATTCTGAACTTGTAGAGCATTTATGTCTTTTGTTGCACACATGTTCACATTTCTCTTAGATTGTTGCCTAAGAGTACTGCAGACATGTAAGAAATGCAGATATCCGGGTTGTTTTTTTTTTTTTTAAGATTTATTTATTCTATATGAGTATACTGTAGCTGTCTTCAGACACACCAGAAGAGGGCATCAGATCCCATCACACATGTGGTTGCTGGGAGTTGAACTCAAGACCTCCAGAAGAGCAGCCAGTGCTCTCAACCACTGAACCATCTCTCCAGCCCCCAGATGGCCATCTTTGTCAAATACAACCAATGTGCTTTCAGGTGACAGAGCACAATGGGAGTTCTGTCATTCCACGAATCTACAACCCTTGGTGTGTCTCAGCCGGAGCTGCCCCTCATTTGGGGGCCAGAAATGTCTCAGACCATTCTGTCAATGTTGGAACCTGCACTGCCAAAAGCCTTGGGGGCTAAACTGTTAGAGCCTACACTGTCCCAAGCTGCTCAGGTCTGCAGGTTGGGGCTCAGCAAGAGAGAGAGTGAGGACGGATGAGGAATGGAGATCAGACAGAATGTGATTCAATCCCATTTATTCTTCAGTCTCTCTTCTCTCCAAGTCCCAAGTCTTGAGTTCCTAGTCTCTAGTGCCTCCAAGTTCCAAGTTCCTTCTTCCAAGTGCTAAGTGCCTAATGTCTAATTCCAAGCTCTTCCTCCAAGTGCCAAGACTCAAGTGCCTAATTCCTACTCTCTCTGAAGTGTCTGATTCTCTGTTCCAAGTTGTACTGTCCTAATGTCTAATTCCTACTTCCAGGTTGTACTTCCTAATGTCTAATTCCTACTCCAAGTTGTTCTCCCGAGTGCCTAATAATCTCTTCCTACTCCTAGTGTCTGAATCTCTGTTACTCCAAATTGTTCTGAACTCTCCTGTCTGCCTCTGCCTTTTATATGTCTCACTTCTAAGCCACGCCTCTAAGTCACGCCTTTAATCATGCCCTTAGGTCTTGTCTCTAAATCTGATCTCTAAGTCACACCCTTAAGTCACACACCTTTAAGTCTCACACACCCAAGGGAAAATCCTGGGTATCTAAAGCAAGATGTTATCAGAGTGTGCTCAGCTGTTGTAGGCTATTGTAATCAAATCTCTTATCAGGGTATATGGCTCAAGATGGCTGCAAGGATGATAGCCACCTTCTGTTGGCTCCCCACATTGGTGCTTCCCATCCTTTCTATGTTGACAAGGGATTTGCTCTTTAGCTTAAAGTACCAGAAACTATTGCTAGAGCTGAACTAGGAATGCTGAGGTCTGAATATGGTTTGTCCCTGCAGAGCTCAGGCTGAAATTAAATTACCACTATGGCAGTGTTAGGGGAGGACCTTTAAAACATGTTAGGTCATTAAGAAGGAGTAATGTCTTTGGAGGATGGGTTGATTCTTGCAGGACTGGATTAATTAACTTGAGAGAACTGATAGTTATAAAGAAACCTGTACTCAGGTTTTGTTTCCTTTGCATGGGCCAACTTGTCATGTCTTCCACTTCCTGCCTCAAGTTGAGGCCACAGAAAGCCAGGAATGCTGTCACACTCTGGACCTTCCCAACATCTGGAGCCAGAAGCCAGGATAAACCTCATTCCTTTAGAAAATATCTAGACTTTGGAATTTTATTCTGGTAACATAAAACAGCCTAAAATGAGGGGCCTGTGTTTTCTATAGAGAGTGCCTGGATTCCCAGTATGTGTAGGAACTGGTGAGACACTAGGGTTAACTCCTTTGTGGATGCAGGTTTACAAAAGAGGGGTATATGTGAATTTTAGATGAGCACAGAGCAGCAGCAGGTGTATGCTCGTACTTTACTAGGTAGTAGCATAGTTTCCATCTTTGAACCTGTCCTACCCATCTCCACAGAAGCTAACCACATTAAAAGTCTTTTCATCTTTCCTCTCCAGCTAAAGAACTACATGATGCAGGACAACACGTGGAACTTGAGAAGTCTGCTTTTCCGATATGAAGAGGAACTGTGGGGAACCTCAGAAAGGCTGACCCAGTGCTGCAGAACCAGCAGCTGCCTCCTTGCAGTAATCTTGTATCAGGAGAGGACTCTTGATTGATTTCTGACAGTTACTTGGACTTGATTGCATTCTCAAGCAATTCAAAGGTTAAACAAAATGTATGTGTACCTGTGTGAACTGAATTTACCAATCTCAGTGGTTGAAGGTTCAAACCACAGTTTACACAGAGAGCATGCAATAATTTTAAAAACAAAAGAGCAGTATTTATGAAAATTCACAAATGTTATGAGCTGCTAAGTTTGAAGAGTTGATGGAGATGCCAAGATAGGATAGCTACAAGTATCACAGGAAGGGAGAAAGCAGATAACAAAGATGCAGATTCTCCAACAGGTTTCTAAATCTGGGCATCCCTCCTTTGGTCCTCTTCTCCAGGAAGTCTCTCATCAGAGGGAGGAAATAACAAGTCAATGAAGGGAGGTCATGGAGGATATTTTGTAGGGGATTTTCTTTGGAAAATCATACATGCTTCTGTCTTCTAGGGAGAAGGGCCTGAAGAATTTATAGGGTGATCCCTTGTACTGGACACACATGCTAGCCTGGTTCTGAGAAAGGTGAAAGGTCGTGAAAGAGAGGAGAGAGGAGGACCTGGGTATGGATTCTGCTCTGAGGGCAGCTCAAGTAAGACAAGAACCCTAGGGATCAAGCAGACCCATAAATGACTATGGGGTGCTCAGCCCTAAATGGGACACCAGCTCAGAGACATCAGCTCAGGGAACATCAGCTCAGGGAACATCTGCTCAGGGAACATTTGATCAGGGACATCTGTTCAGGGAACATCTGTTCAGGGAACATCTACTCAGGGAACATCTGCTCAGGGAACATCTACTCAGAGAACATCTGCTCAGGGAACATCTGCTCAGGGAACACCTGCTCAGGAACACCTGCTCAGGGAACATCTACTCAGGGAACATCTACTCAGGGAACATCAGCTCAGGGAACATCTGCTCAGGAAACACCTGCTCAGGGAACATCTTCTCAGGGAACATCTACTCAGGGAACATCAGCTCAGGGAACATCTGCTCAGGAAACACCTGCTCAGGGAACATCTGCTCAGGGAACATCTGCTCAGGGACAACTGCTTAGGGAACATCTGCTCAGGGAACACCTGTTCAGGGAGCTCCTGCTCATGGAACACCTGTTCAGGGAACATCTGCTCAGGGAACATCTGCTCAGGAACACCTGCTCAGGGACACCTGCTCAGGGAACATCTTAGAAGAAGAAATGGTTAAAATGTAAGAGTCAGAGAATGGAGAGGGTTCTGTGAAATGTTCTCTTCCAGAAATGACATGGTCATTGCACACATGACCTCACAGAAGCTAGGTGACCTGCACATGATCCAGCCAATAATATTAGTTAGCATCTAACAGAGTGCTAACTGGATTCAATGAATTACAGAAATAACAAGAGAAATAAATAAAGATGTGATTGGGGAAATAGAAAGGTGGAGAGGAGCTCTTTGTGGGGGAGAATACAGAAGAGGGAGGAGAAAATAACAGTAAGGATGTCTGAAAAAATAGGGAATCATACTATCAACTATCTAAAAATGCATGTAATTCTGAGTCTACAAACATAATTTTCACTTAAACTATAATTATAGTGTGTGTGTGTGTGTGTGTGTGTGTGTGTGTGTGTGTAGTGTAGTTTAGATTTCTTATCTGGGCTGGCATTGCTCCCTCCAGGCATGAGAAGCTGTCTTTTGACAGTTTTGACAGTTGTTCAGGGTTGTTCAAAAGTCTTCTAAAATATACAACCTATTGCTATGACCCTTGGTTGTCCCCACAGGACTTAGGAGGTAAGTCCATATTGCTGAAGACAGCATGTACTTCAGGCACATGACCCAGTTCCCTAAGCTGAAGCTGACCAGAATACTGTCTCTCCGAGGACCCAGTTTCACAGTATTAGAAGGCACCATGCAAGCTTCTAAGGAGAGAAGCAATCAATAGTCCTTCCTAGCTATGGCACTTATGAACCACAATGACCAGCATGGGGCCATAACCTTAAGAGTGTAGTAGTGGCACACATACCTTGGCAGTAACCAACAATTTTCTAATTGGCCTTAAGACCTGTTTAACAAGAGGTAAACTTTGCCTGATAATGAAAGCCTAGCCAATTTCTCAAGGCTAGTAAAGTCATGGATATTGGAATAGAGCCTACAGTCACTATTTCTTTACTAAACGAGCACAATCCCTAACTACATTCTAAACATTTGTCCTTATACTCACACATAATGGTTGTCCTAACCTGACATTAAGTAAGCTTCTCTTTGTAGCAGACAGAGACCATTACAGAAAACCACAAGTCAAAATGCAGAGTTGTGGAGCACCATCCCAGTAGATTCCTCTACAAAACACTCCCACACCTAAGGCTCAGTGAACACTGTGGAAGAAGAGAGTGGAAAAATTATAAGAACCAGAGGATCAGGGAGCTTACTGTGAGATTGTGTCTCCTAGTGAAGTCAGAAATACACCACTAAAGTCTCCCTAACAGAGGAGCTGAAGAATAACATGCTAATGTAAACAGGAGAAAGACCTCATGGCCTCAAGTCTACAGAATACTCAGCATACAACCAAGGAATGCTGAGATTGGGAGACTCCAGAGACAAGCACACTGATTGGTTATCCAATACCAGAAGGTCAGCCTAACATACATATGAGTAACATTATTCAGACTGAGCACATTATATTAGGAGTGTGAGTGTGTGTGTGTGTGTGTGTGTCACTTTTTTAAGCCATGAATTTGAAATAGAGCAAGAAGGAATATTTGAGAGAATTTAGAGGGAGGAAAAAGAAGGGAGAAATGATCTAATTATATAATCTCATAAATAAAAGAAAGAGAAAACAAGGAGAAAAAAGTGGGGGCTTGGGGGTGGATTTGACCAAGACACATTGTTTACCGTTATGACGTCTTCAGAGGAGGCTGAGAAGATTCCTCAGCAGTGAAAAGTGGCCTATATCAGAGGATTCGAGTTCAGTTCTCAGTAACCAGGCCAAGAAGCTCACAAATGCCCGCAACCCCCTGGTACAGGGAGATTCAACACTCTGGCTTCCTGGATACCTGATTCATGTACAGATACATCCATACATAAATAAAAATAACATGTAAAAGGAATGCATCTCTGCTGATTAAGTTCTTAATATTCACCTTGGGCTTTTGAATATGTTGTTCTTTTAATTTATTATGTCAGTCATAAGAAATGAATATAACTAGGTTTATCTTACATTAGAAATGCAAAGATACTTCATCATATTAATAGATATTGTGCCCTCCCCCCACGCTGCCAACCTGTCCAGGTTGAGCAGGCCTGAACATGCTGTTTACCACTAGAGATCAAATAACAAAGGACCTGGGAAGCTGGAGACCTGCAGTCTGCTACAGGAGTTGAGCTGAATGGATTGCCTGCTGAGCTCTTGATACACCTCGGGCCCACGATTAAGGATGCATACCCCTCACCCAAGCTGCTGAGCTGAAGTGCCAAGAGACTTCTCCTGTGGGGGTGGGGTCTCCCCCTTTTTATTTTGATGGCCGTACATTAAACTTGAAGCCTTGATCAGAGAATTTTGTCTTGGCTTCATCTCTTCTCGCCCTCCGTCCCCTTTCATTCCCAGCCCCCTTTTCAGGTGAACCCAGTTGACTTGTGGCCGCAGGCGGCTACAGATATAAATGAGAAAAGTCATATGACCCTCTAAAAATTCAAAGTATTTGTAAAATTAAATGTCAATCATATTTTTAAAAAATGGAATAAAAATATTTTCTTTAATTTTAGAAAGCTATTAGAAAAAAATAATAGCATAATTACCATAAATTCAATGGTTATTTCTAAGAGGCAAAAGGTTGTTTGGGAAGGGATATACTGGAGGCTCCTGAGATCCTGGTAAAAACCTGTTTCTTTACCCTCCTGGGTAAAGTCTGTTTATAACGACTACCTTTCATGCACTTTCTTTAATTGTGATGTTTCTTCACAGCACAAAGCAGTATATTCTCAACACTGGAAATGGAACCCAGAACTCTGTGAATGTAAAGTCTCTGCCATGAAGTTACATCTCCAGCCTTGGTTGGTTGGTTGGTTGGTTGGTTGGTTGGTTGGTTTGTTTCTTAAGATGGATTTCACCATACACTGGCTTTGGATTCCCAGTGACTTTGAGCTCATGACTAGACTAGACTAGAGTCTCCCAACTGCTGTTATTACAGACCTATGTTATCATAGTTAGGTCAAAAAGTATCTGTGAAAGGAGAGAAAGATTTCAAAAGCAGAAGTAGGAAAGCTGTGCTTTGTGAGGCACAACTGCTGTCACAGAAAAGCCAGACACTCAAAGCTGGCTCAAAGGCTGGTGTGACTAACAGTGAACCAGCTACGGAAAGCTGTAAAGGCTCTGAACGTTATAGCTCCTCTCTCTCTCTCTCTCTCTCTCTCTCTCTCTCTCTCTCTCTCTCTCTCTCTCCCTCCCTCCCTCCCTCCCTCCCTCCCTCTCCACTCCTTTCTTCCCTCCATCCCTCCTTCCATCCTTCTCCCTCCTTCAATCATTTTTCCTTCCTTCAATCATTTTTCCTTCCTTCCTCCCTTTATCCCTCCCTCTTTTCCTCCCGTATTCCATCCCTCCACCAACCTCAGTCTTTTTCCCTGGCTCAATCATTCTCCCTTCTTACTTCCCTCTCCCTTACTCTTTTCTTCTCTCTTTCTCTCCCTCCCTCTTTTTCTTCCTCCCTCCTCCCTCCTTCTCTCCCCAGAGGAGAGAAGACAGAGAGGGCCCTGTTCTGGGAAGGAATGGCTGGAATCAGTCTTATAAAAGAAGCTACCAGAGAAACAAGAGTCACTAAGATGCCAAAGAACAGAAGGGATGGGATTGGTGGGACACTACCCCCACCCTCTCCCTGCACCTACAAAGGTAGGTTTGGTATCTCAATCATAAAGTAGGTGGACAGGGTAAAGAAAACTCCAGAGCTCAGTTTCCCAGGCTTAGGAACACCAATGGCGCTTTTAAATTCTAAAATTAATGTACCAAATAATTACTGAGAGTCTGTTCCACACAGTACTAGATGATATGGAAGCTTGCCTGTGTTGGACCTTAGCTTCGGTCGAAAGATTACACACAATCAAGACAGCTGACAAAAACTCAGCATCCATCTGGATGTGGGGTTTTAAAGTCAACCTCTTCAGTGGGTTGTCCAGTACTAACATTTAAGTCATGAGCTAGCTTGAGCCATAAGTACTGTGAGCCATGATGACAGCAGTAAAAAAGGTGGCAGACAGGCTAGGTTTCAACATGAGATAGTGAAGACAGGGCTGGCATGTGTCTCCGTGGTACTTGCTGAAATAACCAGAAAACATTGGGTTCAGAGCAACAATGAGTTAAAAAAGAAAATATAAGGAAGAAAACTGTCATCTGTGGACAAATTGATGACACCCGTTATGTGTGCACACACTGAAGACAACTTGTCGTGTATGCACACACTGAAGAAAACCTGCCATGTGGGAACAAACTGATGACAACCCACCATGTGTGCACAAACTGGTAACACATGCCATTTGTGCATACACTGATGACACCTGCCATGTGTGCATATACTGATGACAAACTGCGATGTGTGTACAAGCTGATGACACCTTCCATGTGTGCACACATTGATGACAACCTGCCATGTGTGTACACACTGATCACACCTGCCAGGTATGCACACACTGATGACACCTGCCATGTGTATACACACTGATGACAACCTGCCATGTGTGTACACACTGATGTCAAATTTCCAAGTGTGCCACACTGATAACAACCTATATGTGTACATACTGATGCCAACCTGCCATGTGTGTGCACACTGATGACCCCTGCAATGTGTGCATACACAAATTACAATCTGTCAAGTGTGTATACACTGATAAGAACCTGTCATGTGTGCACATACTGGTGTTAAAAACTGTCTTGTGTGTACACAATGATGACAAGCCGCCATGTGTGCACACATTGAGGAAAACCTGCCATATGTGTACATACTAATGCCAACCCACCATCTGTGAACAGAGGGATAAGAACTTAACAGGTGTGCACATGCTGATGATTGTGCCCTTCCCCCAGGCCTGAGCAGGCCTGCAAAGTCATTTACCACACTAGACCAAGCAACAGTAGGACCTAGGAGATGCATTGCATTACCAGCCTTGGTGCCTTGGAGCCTGCTACCTGAGCTAAGAAGAATGGACTGCCTGCTGAGCTAGCCTTGATGCCTTCCAGACTGCTAGCTCCTTGCCAGCCCCTGGGCTGAACCTAGAAGAGACTCTGGGGGGTGGGGCTTCCCCTTTATATGTGAAAGCAAATTATTAAACTTCGGGCCTTGATCAGAATACTTTGTCTTGGCCCCACGTACCTCTCACCCTCCAATCCTGTTCATTCCTAGGCTTCCTCTGAGGAGAACCCGGTTACTCGTGGCTGCAGGCAGCTACAGATGACAACATGCCATGTGTGCACATACTGATGACAACATGGCATGTGTGCACATACTGATGATAACCTTCCATGTGTGTACACACTGATGACACCGGCCATGTGTGTACACACTGAAAACAACTTGCCATGTGTGCACTCACTGATACCAACCTGCCATGGATGTACATACTGATGCCAACCTGCCATGTGTGGACACACTGATGACAACCTGCTAGGTGTGCACACACTGATGCCAACATGCCATGTGTGTACACACTGATGACAACCTCCCATGTGTGTACATACTGATGACCTGCAATGTGTGTACATAGTGAAGACAACATGGCATGTTTACACACACTGATGACAACCTGCCATGTGTGCACACAGTGATGACAACCTTCCATGTTTACACACACTGATGACACCTGCCATGGGTTCACACACTAATGACACCTGCCATATGTGCAAACACTAATGACAACCTGCCATGTGTGCACACACTAACGACACTTGCCATGTGTGCACACACTGATAACAACACCCTAAGTGTGTACACACTGATGATAACCTGCAATGTGTGTACACTAATGACAACATGCCATGTGTGAACACAATGATGACAACCTGCTAGGTGTGAACACACTGATGACAACTTGCAAAGTGTGTACATACAGATGACAACATGCCATGTGTGCACACACTGAGAACAACCTGCCATGTGTACACACATGATGACATCTGCCATGTGTGCACACATGATGATACCTGCCATGTGTGCACACATGATGACAACCTGCTATGTGTGTACACACTGATCACAAAGTGCCATGTGTGCACAGTGATGACAACATGCCATGTATGAACACACTGATGACAACCTGCAAAGTGTGTACATAGGAATGACAATGTGCCATGTGTGAACAAACTGATAACAACCTGCCATGTGTGCACACACCTATGACAACTTTCCATGTTTAAACACACTAATGACAACCTGCCATGTATGCACACACTGATGAAACTTGGCATGTGTGCACAGACTGATGACAACCTGCCATGTGTGTATACACTGATGACACCTGCCATGTGTGTACACACTGATGACACCTGCCATGTGTGCACACACTGATAACAACCTGCCATGTGTGCACACACTGGTGACACCTGGTATGTGTGCACACACTGATAACAACCTGCCATGTGTGCACACACTGGTGACACCTGGTATGTGTGCACACACTGATGACAACCTGCCATGTGTGCACACACTGGTGACACCTGGTATATGTGCACACACTGATGACAACCTGCCATGTGTGCACACACTGGTGACACCTGGTATGTGTGCAAACACTGATGACAACCTGCTGTGTATACACTGATGACAACCTGCCATGTGTGCAGGCACTGATGACAACCTGCCATGTGTGTACACACTGATGACAACCTGCCATGTGTGTACACACTGATGACAACCTGCCATGTGTGCACACACTGATGACACTTGCCATGAGTGAACACACTGATAACAACCTGTCATGTGTGAACACACTGAGGTCAACCTGCTATGTGTGCACACACTGATGACACTTGCCATGTGTTAACACACTGATGACACCTGGCATGTGTGCACACACTGATGACAACCTACTATGGTGTAGATACTGATGATAATCACCCATATGTGCACACTGATTACAATCTACCATGTGTGCACACATTGAGGACAACCTGCCATGTGTGCACACCGTGATGACACCTGCCATGTGTGCACACTCTGGTGACAACCTTCTATGTGTGCAAACACTTATGACACCTGCCCTGTGTGCACACACTGATGACAACCTGCCATGTGTGCACACACTGATGACACCTGCCATGTGTGAACATACTGATGACACCTGACATACGTGAACACACTGATCACAACCTGCCATGTGTGCACACACTGATAGAAACCATCCATGTATGCACATACTGATGATACCTGCCATGTGTGAATACCGTGATGACATCTGCCAATTGTGCCTACACTGATCACAACCTGCCATGTGTGCACACACTGATGTTAACCTGTCATGTGTGTACATGCTGTCAACAACCTGCCATGTGTGAACACATTGAAGACAACCTGCAATGTGTGTACACACTGATGACACCTTCCATGTGTGCACACACTGATGACAATCTACCATCTTTAAACAGAGTGAAGACAACCTGCCATGTGTGCACACACTGATAAAAATGAGCCACATGTGCACACACTGATGAAAACCTGCTGTGTGCACACTGATGACAGCATTCCAAGTGTGCCACAATGATGGCAACATGCCAGGTCTGTATATACTGATGACAAGTGCATGTATGTACGTACTATGACACCTGCCATGTGTGCACACACTGATAAAAAACCTGCCGTGTGTACATACTGATGACAACCTTTCATAAGGGTGCATTCGGATGTAAACTGCCATGTGTGAACACACTAATGATACCTGCCATGTGCACACACTGATGACTACCTTCCATGTATGCACACACTTATGACACCTGTCATGTATGCACACACTGATGACAACCTGCCATGTATACACACACTGGTGACTATCTGCCATGTGTGAGCACACTGATACCTTCCATGTGTGCACACACCGATGACAACCTGCCATGTGTGCGCACACTGATGTCACCTGCCATGTGTGCACACCCTGATGACCTGTCATGTATTCACACACTAATGACTACCTGCCATGTGTGCACACACTAATGACAACCTGCCATGTGTGTACATACTGATGCCAACCTGCCATCTTTGAACACAGTGATGACAACATGCTATGTGTACATACACTGATTACAACTTTCCATGTGCGCACACACTGATAAAAACCTGCCATGTGGGGGCTGGAGAGATGGCTCAGTGGTTAAGAACACTGACTGTTCTTCCAGAGGTCCTGAGTTCAATTCCCAGCAACCACATGGTGGCTCTCAACCATCTGCAATTAGATCTGACGCCCTCTTCTGGCTTGCCTGAAGACAACTATAGTGTACTCATATATGTAAAATAAATAAATAAAATCTTTTTAAAAAACCCTGCCATGTGTGCACACACTGATGAGATCTTGCCATGTGTGTACATTAAAAACACCTGCCATGAGTGCATACACTGATAACATCTTCCAAGTGTGTACACACTGATAACATCTTCCAAGTGTGTACACACTGATGACCACCTGCCATGTGTGCACACACTGATGACAATCTGCCATGTCTGCACACACTGATGACAGCAGCCATGTGTGCACCTAATGATGTCACCTGCTATATGTGCACACACTTATGTCATCTGCCATGTGTGCACAACACTGATGACCCCTTTAATGTGTACATACACTCATGACAACCTGTCATGTGTGCACACACTGATGACAACCTGCCATGTGTGCACATACTGATTACATTTCAAGTGTGCCACAATAATGACAACATGCCGTGTGTATATACTAATGACACCTGCCATGTATGTACATGCTGATGACATCTTGCCATTGTGCACACGCTGATGACAACCTGCCATGTGTGCACAAACTGATGACAACCTACCATGTGTAAACACAGTGATTACACCTGCCTTGTGTGCACACACTGATGACAACTTGCCATGTGTGAACACATTAATGCCAACATGCCATGTGTCCACACACTGTTGACCACCTTTAATGTATGTATACACTGATTACTCCTGCCATGTATGCACACACTGATGACACCTGCCATGTGTGCACACACTGATTTCAACCTGCTAGCTGTGCACACACTGATAAATTCTTACATGTGTGTAGGGCGGTGAGCTGTGAGAAGCAGCTGGGTGCTTGGTCAAGAACAAACTTGGAACCCTGAACCATTATTGGATGGCAGGAGTTCCCTCTACTCCCAAGCCCTGGTTCTTTTCATTTAGCTTCAGCCCTGCAACAACCCCTCCCACAGAGAGGTTGCTGACCATCAGTCATGAGGACCTCAGGTGCTCCCACATGCAGATGAGGAGAGGTATTTCCAAGCTCTCAGGTCAAGCCAATAGACATTATCTGCTGCCAGACCCTAACCCACCCCCAAAACTGTATATAAGGGCTCTATTTAGGGGAAGTAAGGTGCGCTCAAGAATCATCCTGGTGTCCGAGAGTTTCTGTCACAAGAGCTGTAACACTTGGGGAGAGCTCTGCTCTCCTGGAACCTGCCTGGGACACTGAGCTGCCTCCTTGCCAGCTAGCCAGCTCCTTATCAGCCCAGGCCAGGCCTGGACCGGCTCAGCATGGAGAGACAGGTGCAGCACCTGGGAGAGACCAGTCAGCAACAACGGTGGTGAGCGGACAGAGGCAGCAGCGGGGGCAGGCAATCTCCCCTCCTGCTCATACTCCTTTGGCCTGGACCTCCCACATCAGGCCGGCTGGAGACCTACAGACAGTGGAGATGCAGGCTGGAGGCAGTGCAGAGACAGTAGCGTAGACCAACAGAAGGTGGCTATCATCCTTGCAGCCATCTTGAGCTGTATATCCTGACAACAGACTTGATTACAATAGCCTACAACAGCTGAGCACACTCTGATAACATCTTGTTTTAGATACCCAGGATTTTCCCTTGGGTGTGTGAGACTTAAAGGTGTGTGACTTAAGGGTGTGACTTAGAGATCAGATTTAGAGACAAGACCTAAAGGTATGACTTAAGGGCATGACTTAAAGGTGTGGCTTAGAAGTGAGACATATAAAAGGCAAGAGGCAGACAGAAGAACAGAGAATCAGACAACAGAGAATTAGGCATTAGGTATTAGGCACTTAGCACTTGGAGAAAGAACTTGGAACTTGGAGGCAGTAGGGGCTAGGAACTAGGGACTAGGAACTCAAGACTTGGGACTTGGACTAGGAAGAGAGAATGAAGAATAAACAAGATTGAATCACACACTGTCTGGTCTCCATTCTTCGTTTCCGTCCTCACTCTCTCTCTTGCTGAACCCCGACCCGTGGACTGGAGCAGCTTGGGGAAGTGCAGGCTCTAACAATTCAGCCCCCAAGGCTTTTGGCAGTGTGGGTTCCAACATTGACAGAGCGGTCCACAACATTTTTGGGCCTCAACGTAGGGTAGCTTGGGCCACAACAAGCCTTCCCTACTCTCACCCTGTCCCCAGTCGGGAGATCATCATGGGACACCCTCCAGAACAAGGGACCCACACATGTGCACAAACTGATGACCATGTGCCATGTGTGCACACACTGATGCAACCTCCCATGTGTGCACACACTGATGGCAACCTGCCATGTGTATACACAGTGATGACACATGCCATGTCTGCACACACTAATGAGAACCTGCTACATGTGCACACACTAATAAAAACCTGCCATGTGTACATACTGATGACACCTACCATATGTGCACACTCTGATGACACCTTCCTGTGGGTGGTGGTGGCTGGGAATCACTGAGGGTTCCTCCAGGGTGAAGTTAGGCACAGCTGCTATGGTTCCATGGTTCCTCACTGTGCGCCCCCAATGACACGAGAAAGTCCAAGGGTTTTTACAAGCTTTAATGTCATGGCGGATGGTGGATGGATCTGGATGCACACCCCAGCCCCAGAAACCCAGGGCAGACCTGAGTTAAATAGGGAGAAAGAGAGGGGAAGGGGCTGGGGAAGAATGCTTAATTGGCTCCACCCTCTGGCCTTCAGGCATCTCATTAGTATGTAAATCTCTCTAGGGCTTGAGGCACTGTTCCTTGTGACTGATGGTCATAGACCTCTCTGTGGGGGGGGTTGTTGGAGGGCTGAAGCTAAATGAAAAGAACCAGGGCCTGGGAGCGAGCTGAACTCCTGCCATCCAATAAAGTTCCAGGGTTCCAACCTTATGCTCAACCAAGCACCCAGCTGCTTTTCACAGCTCACCGCCCCACACCTTCCATGTTTTCACACACTGATGACACCTGCCATGCATGTACATACCAATGAAACCTGCTGACCTAGCCAACTCAGTCAGTCAACAGGTTCTCCATTGTATGAGTGAGGATTAAAAAGAAAAAAGATGATTAGACAACATTGTTGCATGACCCCAGACAGTTCTGGGGCTTAAGGTGGGTTTTTCCCCCAATTTGCTTCTATAGTATTTTATTTACATGCAAGTTTTTAGGTCAGTTCTAGGTGAAGAACGAGCAATACAATAAATGCAAATAGTCAAGGAACAAGCAAGGCTATAAGCAGAGTCCCATGATCACTCCCATGATCACTGTTTCTTAGGGCTCATCAGGATGACCAGAATATTTGAGCCTACTTCCCTGTCCTACCCCAAAGTCATATTCATGCCTGAAGCCTACTTCTTTGTTCTAATCTAAGATTTAGATTCCTGACTGAAATTACTTCCTTGTCAAGGCCCAATGTCAGATTCCTGCCTAAAGCCCATTTCATTGTTCAGGAACCAATGTCAGGTTCCTGTCATGTAACTCCAAAAGCTCTCCACATTTCCCCCCATGTTTTAAGACTGAGCCTGTCTTAGGTCATTCTGACAAAAACACTCTCCTTACCCTTCATGGAATATGCATTATCAAAAGCAATGCACTTATGTCTTAAGTTGGTAAGGCACTGCAGAATGTTGCCCATCATTTGCTTGCCAGCCTGTTAAATCAACAACTCTGTCTGAGGGTCCGTTTTTAGTTTCAAGACATGTACTTTGCCACCAACATGTTGATGTTTCTAAAGACAAGCTTTAACATGATGGGCAGGAATAAAAAGTATTTCCAGGACAAAAAGGGCTAGCATGATCAAGCTATGTATACCATTCATGAATCTTGATCAAGATGGAAATACTGACCTCAGGCCATGAATAATTTTATCAGCAGTATCTGAAGGATTAAATCTCAGTGGAGCAGCATTCTTTAAATTCATAATCTCAGTGTGCAAAGCTAAAACATACAGACAGGTATTAGAATTATAATACCCTGCAAGTGTCTTTGAACTTTTCCTAGTTATAATGACTATCATTGTAAATTTTAGAAATAATACAAATCTATTGGTATTTAGCCAGACTATCAAGACGGCTCCCTTACATTTAGACTCTAAATCTCTTCTCTAATAATTTGAATAGGATAAAGAGTATCAATCTGTTGCTCCAAATGCCTATCTATATCCTCTTGAACACGCAGAGTATTAGTAACATTTTTTGCTAAATGATTAACTAAAGTAGCTGTTGTAACTTCTTGTGTCAAAGCAATTGCAGAAGCAGTGGTGCTAGCAATTAATGTAGTTAAAGCTGCTGTACCAGCAATAATCAAGCCAACTATACTCTTGCTTCTGCTTAAAGCCTGATTCACTTCTTCCAGTACTTGCAAATTTTTCAGAATACCAAGGTCCTGTAATATTCACAGGCAATAAAACAAAAGCTGGTTGATAGACCACCATAACAAACATGCCAGATTTCAACACACTAACACAATTAGAATGTATACAATCAACACAACTTACATTGAATACTATAGAAGAAACAAAAGTAATTTTATGTACTTTTTTATTTGATATTATATTTACATTTCAGATTTTATCCCACTACCCCATTACCCCCACAAAAGTAATTTTAATATGACCAATTAATAAAAGATTAGGAGCTTTAACACATGCACTAATAATTGCTGTTAGTCCAGATCCTGACCCAATGTTATCTATAGCCAGTATGACTTTACAGAGAGCTGCAGCTAACTTTCAGATATGCCATTGGAAATGGCCTGATTCTGATTGCCAAAGGCCTGTGGACATCTCCTTTTGCCCAATATTTTATTGATTTCCTGCCCAATAATAATTTGCATTTTACTGGAAACATTAAACCACATTGGGGGTTGATTAAAACATTCTTTCCATCTAATAACTTTGTTAAATCCTGTTCCACATTCTCTGTGGGTACAGATCCACAAGGTCACAGCTCATGAGGATCAGGGGCAAATTCCATACAATGTTTGGGCATGCCTATCTCTATGCTTTGAGTTACGGTTTGTAAAACCTTTTACTTCCAAGTTTGAAGAAACACTAAAATACACCCATCATTTGTAGTATTCTTCACAATGCAAACAGGAGTCCCATCACCAAATGCATTGAGTGTCACAGTCTTATTATAAGTTGACTCCCTGTCCAGGGAGATCCAAGAAGTTGAGTATTTATACTGGTCACGAGAATCTCCAGTCTGGACCACATTGCTGGATGTATCAGTGGTGGGTCAGGCACGTAGGCCCAGTGGACTTCACCACGTGCAGGAATCATCATCAGTAGGGGAATCAGAAGAAATGTGGGGTTGTTCTATTTGTCTCACCAACCTTTCCAGCAACCATCGCACCCCATTTTTTTCCTGTGAAAAAACACAAACCTGACCTTGTCCCCATATGAGTACAGGGTCGGGTCCATGCTATTGGCCTGTCATAGGATCCTTCTATTTCACTGAAGCATACATAGTGGAAGTGTGAGGGTGCCAAAAATGTTCAGCTGCTGAACGTCCATGAACATCCAAATTTTTAAAATTTAGAATGAAAAGAGCATATTTAAATAATTTTGTGGCGTATGAGGGCATAACTCCCCCTTTTTTTTATTTTATGAAGGTGTTGTTTTAAAATTCCATGGATTCGTTGTACAATACCTTGTCCTTGAAGATTATAAGGAATCCCAGTAACATGGGTAATATTAAATTGCCAACAAAAAGTCTCAAATGCTCGACTGCAATAGCCAGTTCTATTATCTGTTTTAATCTGTTTGGGAACACCCAGTATAGAAAAACAACACAGGCAATGACTAATTACATTTTTAGTTGCTTCTTCTGTTAAAGCAGTTGCAACTAGAAAACCTGAAAAGGTGTCAATAGTCACATGTACATATTTTAATTTTCTAAAATCAGAAATATGAGTAACATCCATTTGCCTAATAATGATTATTTATAAGTCCTTACGTATTAACACCATTCTGTGGAACAGGTAGAAACCGAGGACACTCAGGACAAGTCTTTACAGCTTGACGTGCACATTCACTAGAAATACCAAACTGTTGTCTCAAGCTATTACTGTTTTGATGATGTAAAGAATGAGATTGTTTGGCTAACTGTTCCTGTGTCAGGCCTATAACCTTCCTGGTATACAAATCTGCTGTGGCATTGCTTTCACTAAAAGGTCCGGGCAGTCCAGTATGAGCTCTTAAAAGTCCTACAAAGTTAAGAAACAGTGCATTCTCTTAAATTGAGTTGTATTTGCATAAGTAATTGCAAATTTTGAGAATTAGCAGTATCTAAAATGGAACAGTTTTAAGTAATTGTAAACCATAAGCTATATATTGGCTATATCTGTATACAAACTGAAAGCTTGATTTTTTTTCAACATTTCAAAAACCAGTAGCTACAGAACATAGTTCAACAACTTGTGCTGAAGTGGGGGAAACTCAAGAGAATAAACATGTGGTCCAATCACATATGCTACCTTCCCATTAGATGAGCCCTCTGTAAATACAGTAAGCACAACTTCTATGGCTGCATGAGTAAATTCATAGGAAATACAAAAGCATACATAGAAAAAACTGAGACAGCTTGTCTTTTGGATGATTATCAATCTTTCCTAAAAAATTTGCACATTCAGTAGATCAAAAATCAGTATTTTGCAATAACCAGCTGTGCTAGACTCCTAACTACAGGTGCAGGGGTCCAAAGGCCAATTGAAACTGCTTTTTTTTTTTTTTAACCTTTTCTTTTTCTTTCTTCCTTTTTTTTTTGTTTTGTTTTGTTTTTTTTTTTTTTTTTTTTTGTTTTTTGAAACTAGTTAAAAACCAAGTCAAGGGCTGAACAACCAGCAGATAAAGTTTTAACCATTTTTTCTTTTGAACATGAAACACAGAACATTCAAACAACAAAACAAAAATAGAACCATAAACTGACAGACACGGACAGACTGGTGCACCAAGGACAGACAATAGAGAGGGAAAAGCACTAGATGTCCTGAAGGGACCAGATATGCTACCTAAGGGACCCAGAACCAAGCACTTCTCCAGTAGGAGCCAGAGAGGAGGCAGGACGTCTCCTGTTCCTAGGAGAGCTCTGAGACAGCTTACACTCATTTTTCTTCTCTTTCTTCAAAGCATCCCCAGATTGTAGGGGAGGACTGCTTTTCTCAAACCCATGTCTAAGGTGTAAACTGTCTCTAGTCAGGCTCCAAAGACTAAAAGCATCTAAGAGAATTAGGTTCACTTCTCTAGGTAACACAACTCTAAACACATACACAAAACACATTTTACCATTACCTTGTCCTTCTACAAGGTTTATCACCACTGGCCCAGATCTTTCCTTTCCTTTGTGTGACCTTCAAATTCCTGCAGTGTCCTTCACTGTATCCCACTTACTGGAGCTCCAACACTGAGGTGCCATCAGACCAAGCCAGTCAGGCAGTCAACAGGTTCTCGAGTGCAGGAGTGAGGATTAAAAAGAAAAAAGACGATTAGACAACACTGTAGCCTGACCCCAGCCAGTTCTGAGGCTGAAGGCAGGTTTATTTTTTCCCAATTTGCTTCCATGCCATTTTATTTACATGCAAGTTTTTAGGTCAGTTCTAAGTTGAGGAACAAGCAACACAATAAATGCAAAGAGTCAAGGAACAAGCAAGGCAATAAACACAGTCCCGTGATCACTGTTTCTAAGGGCTCATCAGGATGACCAAAATATCTGAGCCTACTTCCCTGTCCTACCCCAAAGTTATATTCATGCCTGAAGTGTAATTCATTGTTCTAGCCTAAGATTTAGATTCCTGACTGAAATTACTTCTCTGTTTTAGCCTAAAATTAGATTCCTGCCTGAACTTACTTCCTTTTCCTTGGCCAATGTCAGATTCCCGCCAAGCAGCCCCAAAAGCTTTCCACAACCTGCCATGTGTGCACACACTGATCACACCTGCCATGTGTGCACACTGATGACAATCTGCTATGTGTAGACACAGTGATGACAACCTGCCCTGTGTGCACATACTGATGACAACATGGCATGTGTGCACACATTGATGAAAACCTTCCATGTGTGCACACACTGATGACACCGGCCATGTGTGTACACACTGATGACAACCTGCCATGTGTGCAAACACTGAGAACAACCTGCCATGTGTGTACACACTGAGAACAACCTGCCATGTGTGTACACACTGATGACAACCTGCCATGTATGTACATAGTGATGACAACCTGCCATGTGTGTAAATACTGATGACAACATGCCATGTGTGCACACTGATACCTGCCATGCGTGTTCACACTGATGACAACTGCCGTGTGTGCACACACTGATGGCAACCTGCCCTGCATGCCACACTGATGATGACCTGCTGTGTGTGCTACACCACACTCTGATGGCAAGAGTCGCTCCAATAACTGACAGCTTTGAGGCAATGCTGTGTTTCCCATGCACATTCAAGAGTTTTAGAGTGACAGAACGTGAGAATAGGCCACATAGTCATCATTCTAGGTTGTCCAGGAACTCTCATACAGTCAAGAATGAATGGAGAAGCTGTGTAGAACGTAAGAAGAGAAAGTCGATTCATGGCTTCATTTCTAGATGGCTGGGAGCACTTGGTGCCCTCCAGCCTCACTGTTCATGCCACCTGCTAGTTCAGTGACTAGGAGGAGAGCTGGACTCACATAGAGCTGTCTTCAGCTCTCCATGAAAGCCATCGCTCAGTCATGGAGGTCCACAGAGAGCCAGAGGAGACCTCTCTTCAACTGTGTTATGTTACCTTTCCAACACTGGGACAAAATACACTGCAGGGATGACTATATAGGAAGAGAGACTCTAGTTTTTTATTCATGATTTCAGAGGCCTATAGACCATCATAGGTAGGACGGGTGGAGAGGTCATCCTGCAGTAGGTCAACCTTCAGCTGACCACAGGCTAGCAAGACAGGGAGCAGAGGGTAGCTAGAACTAGTGGCCAGGCTATACTCTTCAAATCATCCCCATCATAGACCCAGTTCCATCTGCCATGTCCCATCTCTTAAAAATCCCCAAACTCCCAGAACAGCACCATTTGTCAAGGAATGAGCCTTTAAAGCCCAAGCATGTGGGGACCTTTTAGAGTCACACAATAATACAGCCCACATCTCCTGACTGTGTCTCTGGGGCCCTGGGGTCTCCTGCATGGAGTATAAGCAGACGGAAACAGTGACAGATATGAGTCTTGTTTGGGCTGAAGCTCCTTTCATTTTAGTAAGTTCCCCAAATAGTGGATCAATTTAGTCTTCCAACAATAAGAAGATTGTTTTAGGAGTTTGTTGATTGCGTGTTCTAATAAAATCGGATGTCTGTCTTATTTACAGCACTACTGCTGCTCTGCCTCCTGTTCCACCATGTTTATTGTGCACCCACAGAGAAAAGCATCCAATAGGACAAACGTGGACCCTACATCAATTCTACCTGCCACACGGTAAATTTTGTCTTTGTTCAAAACTTTAATAGAACTCTCCTCAGGCTTGTTTCACTTTGCCAGCTAGTTTAGGAGAATCTTTCCAAACGCCTTCTGCAGGAAGTGTGGAAATGTCTGGCTGTGAGTATCTGTGCCCCTGAGCCCCTGAGCCCCCGAGCCCCAGAGCCCCCGAGCCCCAGAGCCCCCGAGCCCCAGAGCCCCCAAGCCCCCGAGCCCCAGAGTCCTTGAGCCCCTGAGTCCCTGAGCCCCTAAGCCCTCGAGCCCCCGAGCCCCCGAGCCCCCGAGCCCCCGAGCCCCCGAGCCCCCGAGCCCCCGAGCCCCCGAGCCCCCGAGCCCCCGAGCCACCGAGCCACAGGCAACTCAGCTCACCACTCAGGCTCTGATGCATTCATGTCTTCCTTATCTGTAGTTTGCCTGGACCAGATGTCTTACATGTGCACTTGACTTTCTAAATTGCATCCTTCTGTGACAAGACAGTTTAGGGCTGAATTTAAAATTACAGTGATTACCACAACAGACTTGAGATGTGAACAAATTTTCTTGAGAGGAGCTTTAAAACAGAAAGGAACAAGAATGCAGGCAGTCAAAAGTCTTCATTTTGTTTATGATAGTGTGAGGAAGCATGTGAAGGAATTGGATTCTAAAGTGATTCATGAATGGATTCCTTGACCAAAGCCAAATAAACCATAAACAGCATAAAACTGTCTTTGAGGTCATCCCACATCAGAGTTCAACCCTTCCATTCTCTTCTCCTGCCACCCTGCGTGCCTCCATCCCACCCAGTTCTCCTCTGGCCCTTCCTTTCTCTTGGATAGCCAGACAACACAACACGCACTTACCTCTTAAAGATAAGCTTCCATTAAAATACAGGAGGAAACGTCTGCATGGTACAGTTATGTTTAGATTTCATTCTTAGTTAAAAGCCGTTGTCCTTTGTAGAGGAATTGAGCATTGTTTTGGGAGTATATCATCAAGATATATACTAATTAGTTCATTTGACAGTTGTACTTCAGAGGCAGAAAATTCAATTAAAAAATAAAAAAAAAACAAAGATAGGAAGCTCTCCCACAGTGACTTAAAAGAAACTGAACTTCATTTAAAAATAAGGTTTAGGATAGTGTGGGTGTTGGTCAGAGTCTTTTGAAGGCCATCTTTCCATTTGGCCTAGAGAGGAGCCCACAGGAGCCTTCAGGGAGAGCACTGGAACCTGGCACTAGATAGGTAGCATTTAGCAGGTCAGGAAGCAGAAGCTATGCTGCTTTTTGTGAGTAGCTTCAAACCATAAAGAGTTTTCTTTTGTAAGCAGAAGCTAGAGTGGGAAATAGCCCTGCAGCCAGCCTTCCAAACCAGGCAGGATATTTTGAAAGAGCCTAGGGATTCAGAAACTGAAAGTGGGGGGTTGGGAGGGACAAGTCACAAGAGAAGAGAGTTTCAGTTCACATTTTACCCTTGAACCCACAAAGAAACACTTTCCTAAAGATTAAAAGACATCCTTTCAAATTATTGATTGACATAGGTACAATATTGTCAATAAGATACTCTCCACATGTTCCCAGTGCCAGCTCAGATGCCCTTATGAGGTCCCAGAGCTTCATAATTGTCATGCGCATTGCTTTTCCTGGTCTCTTTAGAAAAACAAACAAACAAACAACAACAAACAAAACCAAACAAACCCTCAACAGTTCTATTTGTCTTCTCTAGAGGAAATCAACACTGTATATGGTTTCTGTGTCTTGGATTCACTGGGTCATCCTCCTTTTCCCAAGTGCTCAATCAAGGACCCAAGGCTCCTTGGGACTCTCTTCTTATTCAATACGTGGATGACCTTTTCTTGACTCCTACAAAGGAGGAGAACTATAAGACTCAGCCACCTCTCCGCTTACTTCTTTAGCTCAGAGAAGACCTAAGAGAGCCACACACAGGTTAATTTATAAAGAAAGGCAAGATTTATTCCACAGAGGTAAACTCTTTATTCTAGAAAACCAGGCACTCCAAAGGTTCCCAGACAAACTAGAGAAAAGACAATTACAAGGGTTTCTGACTCTTACTGACATCATGCAGGCAGCATGATCTCACCTTTTCTGAAATTCCTGTGTTGTCAATTTGACCTAACCAAGTCTCTGGTAACCTTTCCCCAGTGGATCCAAGGCTTTCGGCAGGGAGTTAGAATTAGCTCTTCAATACTGTGTGCTTCTGGCCCTGTGTACCATAAACCTTTCAAGACGTGAGAGATGTCACTGAGCCCTGACCTTCATAAATATCAGTATCCTATTACAGTCTTCCTCACAGTCCAGGGCAAACCCTTTCACTCTTCCAGGGCCAGGCCCTAATAATGCAGCCAAAGCAACCTTCAGGGCTTCCACTCCTCATGCCTTTGCTGCTCACTAAACTATGCATACTTGTACTCATTGTAAAGGTGAACACTGTTAGTATCAGCACTCAGGATGCTTGGTCTGCACGGTGAGTTCCAGGCCAGACAGGGCAACATAATGAGACCTGTCTCAAAGAAAATGCCAACATCCTCTACTTCATACTTCCTCCCATGAACTTCATTTTCTTTCTTAGAAACATTAGTAAGACTGTTGAGGTCAAAGGTGTTCTTCTCCATGAGGAACAATAAAATCACTGGGAGACGCCATGATGTTGGCCAGCTGGTAAGCTGGCATAAGAGCAGTCTTGACTAAAATTTATCCTAAATTCTTATCTGTGAGATTCAAGATTAATAATAACAATAACATCACTTTAAAAAATCTTGCTATGTATCCCAGGCTGGCCTTGGAATTCTTTTTAATCCCCCTGCCTTTAGTTTCCAAATGCTATGATAGTAGGTGTGCACCATTACATCCAACAAACTCCACTTTGTTGCTTGCCTTGTATCTCAGCAGATGTTACGAATTCAGTCACAACTCTGTGACTCTTTTGTTTGTTCTTTTTCCTAAATGTTTTCACTCTCTTGAAAAAAAAAGTTGGTCATTAGAAAGAAGATAAGGGACTTGGTTCTGCTGGAAAAGAGCTAAGAAGTGGTCAGGTGTGTGGAGGGACACTTGCTTTGTATCTGAAGCATGAACTCCGTGTCCTCCTCCCCACCCCATCCCCCAACCCCGTGCCCATACTCAAATTGAAGACGGGGTCAAACAGGCAAGTAGCAACGCTCTCTGCAGCCAGTCCCCTAGTATTTGCCACCATGCTTGACAAAGGAATAGGAAAGAAAGAAGGGGTTTCCTTGTTTCTGTCAGTCTACCCTTCCCCTTCTGTCAATCCTGCTATTCGCTGGGGGGGGGGGGGGGGGGGGGGGCAGCTGTAACTGCCAGGAACAACCTGGCTAGGGTAAATTGAAAGTGCATTCTCTAGCACCCAGGTCCACCTTTCACTCTTTCTGCCTCCCCACCCCCAACCCCCAACCCCGCCGCCTCGCTGAAATCTAGTTCTGTGGAGCCCCAGGTTCTGCACCAGAGGCAGGGAATTTTGCCTTCCAGGGTGGAAGGGGACTTCATTTAGATCACACATAGAAGATAGGGACCGGACCTGATGATAGGGGTCAGTCAGGAGCCTGTGCTCTGATAAACCGGAAAACCTTAGTTCTGTTCTGAAACTAGAACCTGTGAATTTCCCGGCAGCAAGGGTCAGGGAGTGGAAGGATCTTCTGTAGAAAAAGAAGACGTAGAAAGCAGTCAGTTTCGAGCTTCTGGGAATCTACTAAAAAGCTTGCCTTAACTCTATCGTCCTCGAAAGTTTTCGTATTGGACCTCACAAGTGACTTAAGTACAGGCCCTGGGTATTTTCAGTGTTGTCTGTGGTTTGAGCTACATCCTCAATTCCCAGGCAGGACTGACAGCTCCAGTTTCATCAAGGGTTGGGGTACGATACTTGCCTCCTAGCCCGGGTAGTCCTGGCTCCTCCCTCCAAGCCCCGCTCTGAGTCCTTTGAACTTCTGGGCACCGCTGGCCTTAGAGCCTAGCCGAGAGTAGTCGGGCGCTCCCTGCAGTTCTGTTCAGTCTTTAAACACCAAAATGAAGAAGCAGTAAGTGGAAAAGCAGCTGAGATCCTCTTTTAGAACCCAGAGTAGGGAGTCTGGTAGAAAGAGGAGTCCGGCAGTTAAAACAAACATAAGCCCTCTCCGAGCTGGGGACATCCGAAGAGTTTAGGGACTTGCCCGGACCGGTCTGTCCGCAGCCCCGCGGGCGAGGTGCGTTGCATCCAGCCTGGATCCCCAAGAGCCTGGGACTAGGGCGGTCCCGCGGGCCGCTCCTCGGATTTGTGACGTGCGGCAGGCTGTGGCGGTGACGGGGCCACCACACAAAGCCGGGCGGTCCCGGTGGAGGACCCCAGGCCGAGAGTCCTGACGGGATGGGGAGGGAACCGGGAGCGAGGCGCCCCTGGGCGCCCGGGCTCCCCGCAGCATTAAAGTGAGCACCCAGCCAGCGGCCGGAGGCCGGCGGAGGGCGGGCCGAGATCGCCCTGCACGCGCTTGGCTCTTGTGGCCTCGCTGGCCGCCCGCGCGCCCGGCCCGGCGGGGGATAGCCACGCCCACTTTGGGGTGGAGCCGCGGCTCGGGGAGGCTCCGCTGTTGGAGACGCCCAGGCCCGGGGCGGGGGCTGTGGCAGCAGCTGCAGCACAGGCGGCGACAGCAGCGTCAGGAGCTGCTGCAGCAGCGGCGGAGGCTGCTTCTGGACGACTTGGGGTCGCGCAGCCGCAGCCCCAGTCCGGAGGCTCCAGGCGGTGCGCTAGGCGCTGCCGCCGCTGCTGCTGCTGCGGTCCCCCCGCCGCTTCCCGGGCCCCCTCTGCCACCCGGGCCCCGGATGCCGTCTGCACTCCGGTCAAGCCTGCTGGAGAGTGCGCCCCAGCCTGGACGCCGCCCCCGGCCTGGTCTCCACTCCTCCGCCGCACCTCCCATGACAGCTCCCGCTCGAAGATGGCTGCGAAGGGCGCGCACGGCACCCACCTGAAGGTGGAGAGCGAGATGGAGCGCTGCCGCGCTGAGGGCCAGTGGGACCGCATGTTCGAGCTGGTCCGGCATCTGCAGACGCTGGGCATTTCCGGCGGCGGCAGTAGCAACCGGCGAAACAGCCCGAGCGGCAGGTTCACCTCTCTGGACACCGGTGAGTGAGGGAAGGGAAGGTTCGCCCGGAGCGAGCGCGCGAAAAGCACCGACTCGTCCAGGAAGCGCGACTCGACCGACCATCCAGAGCCGGCGCTGGGCGTTACCCTCCGGCTTGCCGAGGCAGTTAGGAACGTCCTTCGGTCCCAAGAGAAAAATCTCTTTGCAGATTGGGTGTTTGAAGAGAAGAGAGAGAAAGAGAAAAGTTTGTGCTCTCTGCCTTTTAAGGTCACGTGGGTAACCCTACGGTGAAATGGAGGTTTCTGTAGGTATCAGAGAAGTGCATTGGACCGGACCTTTCCCTCCCTAAACTGCCAAAACTCCCTCATGTTAAATGTGTTCCTCTGTGTTTTCTCTTATTTTCTCTTCAAATAAAGTTGAGACCAAGCTCTGTACACAGTAGACTTAGACCGAGGCGTTTGTTGAGCATTGGGTAGGTCGGAGAAGAGGCCGGCAAGCCTCAGTTTCTTCGCCAGTGTTGGACACTGGCCCCATCCAGTCCCGGCAGCCTGTGGCTTTAGCAGCAGGGCTGGTTTAGCTGGGCTGGGCTCTTGTGCTGGAGCGGGAAAACACCCTGATGGGGTGGAGGGAGAACCCCGCCCAGTCTCCAGACCCAGATCCTGTTTCGGGCGTCTTGCTCTCTGCCTTGAGAGAGGTTCAGAGCCCGCCGCGTGTACACACCCACCTTTTCCGAAGGGGGCAGAGAATAAACCGAATATAAAGAGTTTTCCACCCAGCCCGGGACGCCTCTGTGGGTGCGATAGGGTGATTATGACAACAGTAATACCCTGCTCCAATATAGTGCTTACTGTGTGCCAGACAACCCTCAGGACTTTAGTCACCACTCCTCCCAGCTACTCCTGTTTGCTGTATTTATAGGTAAATAACTTAATTAATCAGCGAAGAAGTTGTGAAATCTGAACCCCGGATTCTGAGTACATCTTTTTGTTTTTTCTATGTTCTCTCAAAGGTGCATACCCTTGCAGAGCACCCAGGGTGGGTAGGAGGAGGATGGTAGAGAGTTGTGGCTTAGATTGTAAAGCTCAAAGAAAGGGCAGAGGGCTTCAGCAGACCTGTCTGGTGTTTGGGAAGGGCAGGGTGTTTGCCCACGCGAAAGCCCTGGATGCAGGACTCAGGAGGTCTGAGCATGGCAGCTGTCAGTTCTTCCCTGTTCCAGGGCACCAGCAGGAGATTTACCGGAATCCTCCGTGCTGGTGTGGGTGGGACACACGCAGATGTTGGTACCTGGTACCCCGTGTGGGAATATGAGTGAGGTTGGCCCCACAGAGCAAGGTGCTGGGCCCAAGACAGGAAGCAGAGCCTCCTTCCATCCCGTGGGCTTGTTTTTCTTGTGTTATTCTTTAGAGCTTCCTGGGAGGCTCAGCACTTGGCTAATCAGTATCCCAGGAGGAAAAAAAAAATTAGGGAAACAAAAAGCTGAGGAAAGAATGAATTCAAAGATGGACTTTAAAATCAGACTGCAAGCCTGCTAGACAAGGCAGAGGGCGGGTTTTAGTTTGAGGCCAGTCTGGGCTGTGTACGTATTGATGAAATTCTTTCTTTGAAAAAAGAAAGAAAATAAAAGAAAGGAAGGAAGGAAGGAAGGAAGAAAACAAAACCCATGGAGCTAACTGACAGTCCCTAGGTTTGATCCCCAGCACCCATAGTAACCAAACCTGTCAGGACTTTTCAGATTCATAGCGTGATCATCCAGTGTGAAGTAAAAGTGAGGTTCTTACATGAGTGCTGTGTTCCCAAACCCAAGTGGACCATCTTCTGTGAAGCACCTTTGGGAAGCAGGCACAGCATTGGTTAACTTCCTGCTAATAACCCTGTGGGGAGGGTAGCAGTTTTCTCCTTATCTTTGGTATGAGGACACGAAGGTGCAGAGGTCTCGTAATGTGTGTGTTGGTGGAGTGTGCGTTCATTCATGCATGCGTTCTAGCCAGAACACTGGCACTAGTGGTGTGAGTTGGGCCCTGGAGCTTGAGTTTTGAGTTGTCTTTGACAGTGTGGGGGCAGGGACACAAGGACAGACAGATGGACACATGCACACACCCACCCACCACCACCACCACCAGCAACAATAATGACAATGACAAGAGGGAAGCATATAGCTCCAAGAGCATGCAAGAACATCTTTGGATTGACAGCTATTTCTCTTTCTCTGGATTTCATAGTTACTCAGAGAATAGGAACCTCATCTGGGGAAAAAATAATGTTGGTGCCCATCTGTCCAACTGCAGTCTAGGAAGGATAATCTTTTTATCTTTTGTGGATGTGATGACACACACCACATTTCAGCACTGGAAAGAGGGCAGAAGCAGAAGGATCTCTATGAGTTCAAGGCCAACCTGGGCTACAAATTGAGTTCCAGGTCAGATAGGGCTACATAGTACATAGTGAGACCTTGACCAAAAAAAGATTATCTTTTTTTAAAATTTTGTGTATTTTAATTATGCACATGGATGTGTGGACATGAATGAATGTGCCCATGGAGGCAGGAGAGGGTCCTTGGCTTCCCTGCAACCACTGAGCAGTCAGATTCTTGCTACCTAATGGTAGCATAAGGAGGAAAAAGACAGAGGGTACTAAGAGGGTGTGGGAGTCACCGAACCCCAGACGTCCACATTTCATGGAGGCCCTGAGGGCTGCTGTGTCAGTGCTTCCTGTGGAGACTTGGAGGGACATCAGAAGTAGATTCCAGAAGATGCCAGAGAGGGAAGCTGGCTCCTGAAGTGCAGAGCTCCTTGAGCTGGCTCCTTGAGCAGGTTGGTTGAAGGAGCTGAAGCACACAGCCCAGGCCTTTTCCCCAGTCTGAATAGGCTGCTCCTCCTCCCGTGGGGGAGGTAGTTACTATCTGTGTGTGTTCTTCAAACTCACATCCGGTGCAGTTTGGTGAGCACGGGTGCCAAGAACTTCGCAGCCCGGCCTGTGGCATTGAGGTTGTGTGAAAACAAAGCTGTCCCAGTATTTTGATTTGATTTTTTTTAATCAGCGTTCCCCATTACTTTTATTTATTTTATCTGGGGGCAGGTGTACTTGAGCCAGAGTGTTCTTGTGGAAGTTAGAGACCAACTCCCAGGAAGTCACTTTTTCCTCCCACCATGGAGGTTCTGGGGACCTGACTTAGGCTGACAGGAAGATGAAAAGTTTTGCTTGAGCTGTCTGGCAGCCAGCCAGTGTTTTAAGTCTGTGAGAACTTTATTATGAAACATTTACAAAGTACTTTAAGAAGGAAGAAGGAACCCCATCTATTATCAACCAACTTCAGCAGTCATGAGCTCATGAACAATTTTTTTAATAAATTAACTCAACATTTTATTGTGTGTGTGTGTGTGTGTGTGTGTGTGTGTGTGTGTGTGTGTGTGCGTGTGTGTGCGCGCGCGCACTCTTGCTCTCGAGATATGCTCTTGTGTCAGAGGATAGCTTGCAAGAGTCTCTTTTGTCCTCCCACCATGGGGTCCTTGGGATCAAACACAGCTTGTCAGACTTAGTGAGCTTCTTTACTTGCTGAGCCATCTTGATGTTTGTCTTGAACAACCATTTTTTTCAGGCTGTTTCTTAGCCCCATGCTTTACTAGTTCAGTACGAATTTATGAAATAAGAACCTATTAAGTATATAACCACTCTATCATAATGGCCACTCAAAACCGCCACCTTTTGGTTTTGTTTTTCAGCAGAATGATTTATTTTTTTTTTAAATGCAGGAAGACTGCCTTAAACATAGGTGCAGTTTGTGTGAGGCAGAGAGTCTCTCTCCCATTCTCCCAAGTCTATGCTTAGAAGGCCCCAGTCACTACAAGCCTGTGGGGACAGAAGCCACAGAAACTCCTTTGTTTGATATGGAAGAAAGAGAGGCTGACTTGGCCTACACTTCCTAGCTGGGAACGCTTCGAGGTGGTAGCCTCCAGAAGTGCTGGGACCTGCCCCTTGAGAGCTTAAGAGACCTGAGAGGCCACCAGCGTTCAGAACAGGTCAGGGGAGAGGTGGTGGCCTCTCTGCTAAGGGCAAGTGAAGCATGGGGGTTGGGTTGCTCCATGGGCCTGTCAGGAAGACTTCTTCATAACCCTAACAAGAGAAGCTGTCTCTGTTGTGAGGGAGATGCAAGAGAGACATTTTGTTTGCCTAACAAAATCACTAATATTCATGAACTGTAATATGGGACTACTATTACCCTGTAGGGCTGTGCAGGTTAAATGAGACTATATAATAAAATGCCTGGCATGTACTAGGCCCACGGCAAATATTAGTGTTCCTTTCACAGTCCTTTCCCCTCAGAGCTTAGAGCAGTGCTCATCAAATAGACTTCAGAGAGTGGGTTTTGGTTGTCTCCCATCTGCTCTAACACCACCACCCCCTGCAAAAAAAAAGAAAGAAAGAAAAAATAGACAAATTTCTGTGCCGTCTTTCTAATTTTTTAAATTATCTGATTCAGCCAAATCAACAGTGCTTTTTCTAGTTTCTACAAGTTAACTTTTTTCCCACATGTGGAGGTGTCACAAGCTTGAGACTGCACTGCTGCACACTGTCACCGTAGGAGGCACAGGTTCAAAAGGGCACTCCTATTTTGGGGAAGGGGCTCTCAACTCTATTTTGTTATGCAAGGTATCCGAGCCTGTATTTCTGGGAGGGCTAGGTAAACAGCCCGAGAGACTTTAAGCTGCCTTTAGACTAAGCCTGGAGCTTGCAGAGATCTGGTGCTGCTATTGGGATTAAAGGGGTGTCACTACCATGACCTGCTCACTCTGCTTGCTTGCTTGCTTGCTTGCTTCCTTCCTTCCTTCCTTCCTTCCTTCCTTCCTTCCTTCCTTCCTTCCTTCCTTCTTTTGACAAGGCCTCACCGTGATCTCACTATGTAGACCAGAGTGACCTCAAACTCAGAGATCTGCCTGCCTCTTCCTCACTGTTACCAGTTTAGCTTGAAGTTCTTCCCACAGTTGCACATACGGAACACCCTCTCTCCATTTTGTGGGTGCAGGGTGCCCCTTTTTATGGACATACGGGATTTTAATCAGCGACCCACTGATGGGCATAAAGCGTCTACTTGTTCGTTTGGGTTTTTTTGCTAGTATACATACTGCTGGATATGAGTTATGAGTTGGTTGTTTTACACATGTGCAAAGGCATCTTCCAGAAGTTTCTTCAACTTAGGTTTCATCAGCACACCATGATGGTTGGAAAGGAGTACTTTTAAAGGCAAATCCTCAAAATGTTAACTTTTAAAATCCTGAGGTTGGCAGCAAAGGATCTGATGGTGTTTCCTCAGGGTAAACCCATCTGTGGGACGGTACAGTTGCGATCCAGGTTTAGGGCTGCTTGGTATTGTTCGGGATGGAGCTTCCTCACAGGAGGGCTGCAGACATGGCTCCAGAACTGAGCAAGGGCAGTGATTCTCAGAAGAAGAGAGCAGTGTAACAGCTAAAAGCATTGTGAAAAGGTGGGACAGAGGAGATGCTCCTGGAGGTACTACAGCAACTGACATAGCTGCCCTAGTCTATTGGCTTCCTCTCCGGAAAGCTGGGAGATCTGACTCACCTGACAGGTATTTATTAGGCCTGTCTCCTGGGTAATGGGGCAGGCAGTGAGCTGCCTTGTTGGACTTTTGGGATACCTGGCTCCCCTGTGGGTTGTGTGTGTGTGTGTGTGTGTGTGTGTATGTATGCGTGTCTGTCTGTCTGTCTGTCTGTCTGTCTGTCAGTCACAGGTAGCAGAATGTGGTAGTGACAAGATTGGAATTTCACTGTGGTGGGGGAAGCACAATTAAATAGTCTAAAGCTACTTGCCAGGCGATGAGGTATGCACTCGGCTCCTATATGTGAGAGAACTCTTAAAAATGGAAACTGTACATGCCACATTCACTCTTTGGCTGCTAGGTCATCCACTAATGTCCCTTAAGATGGGGCAAATCAATTATGCAACCTCAGGAACTAGGAGAGTGTGAAATGGCCTGTGAAGCCCTCACAATACAGTTCTTCCCTTCCACGGTTTGAGTGGGGGCTTTTTGTTTTTCCATGGGTTCTTGCTTTGTCACCCACACTGGGTTAGAACTCCCTTCAATCCTCAAAGACTATTTAAGTTTATGGAAAATGCACCTTTGTTTTCTCAGACATTGTGCTGGGTAGGGGTGGTTCGGGGCTCAGGATATCTACTATGCATCTTTAAGGAGTCAAGGATTTGTGACTTGTTTTTCAGATGACTTTGGAAAATTACTGCTAGCAGAGGCCCTTCTGGAGCAGTGTTTGAAGGATCACCACGACAAAATAAAAGACTCCATCCCTTTGCTGGAGAAGACTGATCACAGGCTGAACAAAGCCAAGGACCACCTGAGCAGCATCCTTAACAATGGGAAGCTGCCGGTGAGTCTTCAGATTGTCTTACTCAGAGGTCAGGGCAGAGCAGGCTCTCTAGGCAGCAGGTGGATTCTTGTGTATCCCAAGTATCTCTGATGGATGTGGAAAAGAGGCGAGGAAGGCAGTCCTGAGGTGCCTCCTCCTTTTATCAGAATCCTACAATCTGGGTGATTTCTGAAGTCCCAGCTTGCTCTGTTCTGTGGAGATCAGTGACATAAGCCACTGCCCTAGCTTCTGCTATTCACTGGGCTCCTGAACTGAAGCATCTCATTAAGTCTTCCCAGGTACTTTTTATGATGCCTTTAGCCCCACTTCTGTGACCTGGGAGAGGTGACCACTTAGCAAATATGGTGCCACCTGCTGTGACATCTCAAGCTCTTGGGATGACCAAAGAACTGGAGTGGGAATAAAATAATAACCAAGGATCTTGGGACTGTCGAAGGACAGCTTCTAGGAGTTTCACTTTCAGAGTGAGCCGTTCTCATCTGTTATTTCCTATTGGGCGACTTTGTTAGATTACAAGGACATGAGGCAGAGACAGGACAGGTAACTTAAGATTTACTTAGCATGGAGAATCTTTATCCTAAGCCGAGGAATTCTTGCAGGCACCCTTCCACTTGGCCAGGATTTGTCATCCTGACTGGTTAGGTCAACAGACCAAGAAGACCTAAAATTCAGACACGGGGTCGCTGACTTTTAATGTGTCCAAGTGAAGACATTAGAGAAATCACAGTACAGCGGTGGGACTATCTGGTTTTCATTGCTTCATAAGAGAAAAAGACACTGTCCCTATAGTGTTTGGCTGCCCTGTCGTAAACTGTCATTAGTCCACAGGGATCTCCCAACAGCAACACCCACTCTTTATGGCCTGAGTGTGTCCTTACAAGCCTTGGTGCCCTTTCACCTGTGAGCACAGTCATAATCACTGCCCATGCATGGCCTGTGTTTATCTTGCTTCTGTCTCGGGCAGTTCAGAGCTGTGTTCTAGACTTTGCCCTGTTAATGCCCTTAGCCTCCCAGGGATGGGTATTATTATCTCTCCTTCACTACAAGGAAGATGGTGCTGAGTAGGGAGAACGGGAGCCTGTCGCTTGAGACCTCTACATGGAAAGGCAAAGACACAGCTGAGAAGCTCTGTGGGCTGCATCCCGCTGGGGATGTGTTACCTGGGGCCCTGGCTGGGGACGTAGGTGGCTTCTTGAGAAAACTAACAAATGGCTTTTTAAAAATTAGCCTTTGAGAGAAATTGCAGGACACTTCTGGGAGTTTCGCTGTTTGTCTGAACACTGAGACTACAAGCAGTTAGAATGCTGTATGGAAGACAAAAACCACACTTCCTGGGTGGCTCCTCCAGCCAGCCGGGCCCCTCACGTGAGGGCTTCTCCCAGAAGAGCACATGCAGCTCAGCTTCCAGCAGCAGCTCCACCACCTGCAGTTGGCTCACCTGCTGCTGCACCCCAGCAGCCAGGTCTGATGGCCCAGATGGCTATCACTGCAGCCAGTATGCCTGTGGGCTCTGCAGTGTGGGGCACACCCTGGGTCACACCATCACTGGGGGCTGCAGCAGAGGTGGTGATGCTGAGCCTGCAAAGCCTGACATCACTTATGGAGCCTGAGGGAGCCCAGCTGCAGGACCAGCAGTCTTTTGGACCTTGCTCTCTAGAGATCAAGGAGTTTCTGGAGTGTGCTCAGAACCAGAGCGATGTCAGGCTCTGTGAGGGCTTCAACAAGGTGCTATGGCAGTACAGAATTGCAAATGGTTTAATCTAATCAAAGAATCAAGCTGAAGAAATTTAAAATTGGTTCTTTATAATTGATACTACAAGTGTGGACCCTTGTTTCTAACAGCTTCATTGCTTCAGAATGGCCATGAAAGAAATCTAACTACAGACATTTACTGAGGCTTGTAGTGCTGGTTACTAGGCAAGTGTTTGGCCTTCTTGAACTAACTGTATTGAGATTATGAGTTTAAAAAAAAAAGAGTGGTTTATTCTGAAAAAAAGAAATCAGCCTTTGAGAATTAAAGGTAGTGAGAACAGAAATAGATGTGTAGGCATTGCAAGGCATTGTGGGAACTTCGCAGAAGGGAGCTTCTTGGGACTGAGGAGTCTCCCGGAAGGAGGTGTGGCTGAGGGACTAGATGACAATCTGGGCAGGCATAGGGAAAGTTCTGACTGAGCAAAGGCCATGAAGGATAGGAGTTCACCACATCAGAGATCCATGGGGATGGAGAATGGAAGGTTGGCTTCCGCAGGGCCTGGCTTTGTCTCACCCCATCTCTCTTACTTGGCCCCTTAGAAAGACGATGGTGATGAGCATGGAGGATGGTCTTCTGGGATCACAGATACCTTAACCTACCTTCCCACTGAAGACTGAGAATCTCCAGCCAGTGGGAGAGGTTAGGGATTGGAAACAGGATATCATCTCTAGGGAAATAGTCTGGCCCTTGTACCAGTGGCAATGGCCAGAGCCTGACCTAACAGGCAAGTTGTGCATAAGGCTGTAGCAAGTACCGCTCAGAGTGGCGATCTCAGAGTAGACTCCCATCTAACGCTAACGTTCAGGGCTCCTGCCCAGCCAGCTCAGCTCAGCCTCTCTCAGTCGGTGGTACTGGCTGATTTGTCAGTGAGCACAGCTCTGCCAGGGCCAAGTCGAGTAGCTGAGTTCCTAAGGAGGCTGTGAGAGTCCTCTGAGTGGGTGGAGATTTGCATATAGAGGCAGGGTTTGGGTTAGGTATTCTAGGTCTCCCAGGCTCTGCACTTCACCCTACTTCTGCTAAGATGACGATTGTGGCCCAGCAGGCCCCTCACATCCTGTCCCGGACTGCTAATGTGGCTGCTTCCCCTTCCAAAGGACCTGATGCAGGGGCATGGGTGACAGCTTTAGGGCCCTCATGAGCTTTTTCTAAAGCCTTTCACCTAATTTCTCTAATTTCACCAAAACACACACACACACACACACACACACACACACACACACACTGTAAATTTGGGGCTCCATAAAATTTGGCTCATTTCCCTGCCCCTAAGTATTCAGAATAAGTGCTGAATTTCTGGGGAGATAGTCTGGATCAGAGGCTTGTGGGGGCTCAGGAGAGAGAACAGGGCCCAACTCTACAGCTGCCTGATGTCAAGACAGGAAGCAATTAGGGACGGTCTAAGCATTTCATTAAGAGCCACAGTGTAGGCAGTAGTCTGTGCCCTTGGCTGTGGAGGCAGTGGAGCACAGGCATCATGGAAGACTTCCTGGAGGAGGAGAGTTTTGAACAGGGTCTTGGGCAAATTGTGGCTTGTAGGAGAGGGATAGAAGCTTTAGAGTGGAAACCAGTTAACACATCTTTGTCTTTCAGCCACAGTACATGTGTGAGGCCATGCTGATCCTGGGCAAGCTGCATTATGTGGAGGGCTCATACCGGGACGCCATCAGCATGTATGCACGGGCCGGGATTGATGACATATCCGTGGAGAACAAGCCCCTGTATCAGATGCGGTTGCTCTCTGAGGCCTTTGTCATCAAAGGTAATTGCGCACTCCTCTTTGGGCTCCCCCACTGCCCAGCTGGTCCACTTTGATCTCAGGCACCCCGAGCATGCAGCAGCATACATGGGGTAGTGAACAACATGTTGGGGGCGGGACTGCAAGGCAGTGTCCAGATGTTAACCCCAGGCCATGGCTACTTGTGCTGTTCAAGGAGGGCTGCTCAGGGCAGCCTGGGGCTCAAGGGACTGGAAGACTCAGGTTCTCACCTGGCCTTTGTTGACAACTAGTTACCACACTGGATGCCTTTTTACCTTTCTTGGCTGCAGTTGACCTATTTGTAAAAGGAGGTTGTAATACCAGCCCTTCCAGTGTTATCGTGACCTGCTGACTTGTGTAACCAGGTCAGGAAAGCCTTAAAGAGTGTGGCAGTTCTTGTCCCGCCTGCTGTATCACTCTCCAGGTGTGGGGCCTCTGCTGTGAGCAGAGAGGGGACACTGAGATCCCACGATAAGGACGTTATGTCCTGGAGGATTTCTCAACCCTCCCAGGTCAAAGAACACTTTAGAAGAAGGATTGAGGCCTAGAGAGGAAATGTACCTTGCCTAAATGTACCCATTTGGAGTGTGGACCAGAACCACCTGTCTGTGATGTTAACATAGGAAACTGTGTTTTCCCTCCCTGTCCTGACACAGATGCATTCCTCCATAGGCTTCGGGTCCTCATGGGAGTAACTGTGACTTCTGTAGAAAGGACCTGGACTCTGGCTGCCCCCTGAGTCCTATGCCTATCAAGTCCACTATTTTTAGGAAGCCTACCAAGTTAGTTTCCCTGGGCAGCTGGGCTGGAGGTACCCACCTGTTAGGGCCCAGCTGTGAGGTCTCCTTCTTCTGCTTGTGCCCTGTGCCACAAGGGGATTGCTTGGGGAGTGATCATAGTTTGGCACTCAGATTTTTGGGGTTTCATGGGAACCACTTCAGCTGTGGATATGCTGAACTGAATATCCTCCCTTGGGGCTCCTTCTCAGGTCTTTCTCCTACCAGCCTTGCTCAGTACGTATTGTTCTCTGTGTCCTGCTCTCTACTCTCTCCAGCATGCCTCCAGCTTCTTGGGGGAACACAGTCCTGGTGGTCAGAGGTCCTGCCAGGGAGGTAAGGATCCTGCATTGCTCGCATGGGCCGAATGGGCCGCTCAACTGCAGGCTGTGCTGGCTCCCCCATCCCTCAGTGACTGCATGTGTCCTCTCCTGCCACTTGCCTGACTCCTCTGCTTGCCCCCCACCCCCGTTCTGTTGCAGTGACCACACGTGCTGCTTGGCATGTCGGGGTTTGCCTGAGCCTGAGTGTGCTTGAGACCATGCACAAGGCCATCAGTGAGTGCCTGTTGTAACCTAACCGAGGCTGTGGGATCTCGTGGGTCCCTTCACCCAGAGAGTACATAGGGAGATGGGAAGGGCTAATTGTAGGACTGGCTTCATTTGAGAGCTTCCGTGACAGCAGCAGCCCCAAGCTCACAGAGTAATGTCACTGCAGCCATTACATCCTCATGCCAAGTCAGGTGTGGCTCACCTGAGTCTGCACACCCCTGAGCTGGTGCTCTCTTCTTTCCAGGTTACACATGAAGAGTTGAGGCTGCGGTAGCTCCTGCCAGAACTCACAGAGCAGGGTTTGGGGCAGTCAGACAACCTCTGGTGTAGTACTCAGAATTATAGGTAGAAGGAATTACCCCAAATCCTTATGTTCTCGATAAAGATACTGAGGTGATGGAAGGGAAGCCGTTTACCCAATACATCCCTTAGCTTCTGTTGGGACTAGCATTGTCCGTGTCCCAGGAGCCTGTCAATTTTGGCTATTTCTGATTCTGGGTGACCTCTGAATGAGCCAGCCTGAACTATAGCTTTCTTCTTCTTTTTCCATTTTTGCGTGTGTGTGTGTGTGTGTGTGTGTGTGTGTGTGTGTGTGTGTGTGTATGCATGTGTGTGTGTGCGTGCGTGTGCGTGTGTGTGCGCGCGCGCAAATTATATACATGTTTGCATGGATGCATGTTTGTGTGTATATATGTGGGTCCTCATGCATGTGTGTGCATGCATGTGGAGCTCTGAAGTTAGTGTTGGGAACTATCCTTAATTGCTCTTCTTCCATTCTCACTAAGGCAGAGTCTCTCAAACACAGAGCTTGCCCTGAGGATACTGCCTCTACCTTCTGAGATTGAAATTACAGCGGCCGTCATTCCCACCTAGCACTTATGTGGGTTCTGGAGATCCCAACTCTGGCCTTTATGTTTGTATGGCAAGTCCTTTAACCACTGAGTAATCTCCCCAACACCCCTTTTTCAAGGGTGGGGTTCATTTGGTGCTACCCAGTACACCCCTGGCTAAGAGGGAGAGGACAGAGCTTCTGTGTTTGAGGAGGGCCTGAGCCAGCCAGCCTGGGAGACTTGATGGGGCCAAATGTTAGCTGCTGTTCTTTTTCAGGACTGCTCTGGTCCCTCCATTCCCATCCTCAAAGATGTGAACGCAGACCCATTCATAGCTTCCCCTTTAGAGCAGAGGGAGTTGGCTGTCGCCCTCAGGGCATCCTATAAGGACACAAGGTACACTCCTTATCAGACTGGGGCTCTTGTTCCCAGAGTGTCAGAGGTGCTGACTTTAAACCTCACTGGGAACCTTGAGACAGGGACCTTAGTTGTAGTTTGGGTTTCTTTTGTCCAAAGAGCAGCATTTGACACATGTTTGTCTGTAGGACAAGGAATAAATGGTAATCCTACTTCTCCAAGGGTATGTCAGGTTCATTCAGAATAGAGGACTGGCAGGATGGCTGTCTTGTGTGATGGCATTCCAGTGAGTAAGGGCTCTTGCCGTCAAACAAAATGTCTCAGTCACTGTTCTATTGCTGTGAAGAGACACCACAACCAAGGCAGCTCTTTAAAAGGAAGCATTTAACTGGAGGCTGGCTTACAGGTTCATAGGCTTAGTCCATTGTCAACATGGCAGCAGGCTGGTGTGGTGCTGGAGAAGTAGCTGAGAGCTACATCTTTATCTGCATGCAGAGTGGGACTGGGCCCAGCATGGACTTTTGAAACCTCAAAGCCCACCCCCAGTAACACACTTCCTCTGACAATCCTTCAAATCCTATAAAAGTTCCACTCCCTGGCGACTAGGCTTTAAATGTATGAGCCTGTGGGGCTGTTCTCATTCAGGTCACCATACCTGGTGACCTGAGTTAGTCCCTAGGACTCACGTGGTGAGAGAAGACAACTAACTTCTGACAAGTATCATCTGACTTTCATGCTGTGTGCATGAATATATGTAGAAAGAAGCCCCAAACAATGGAGAAATACAATAGTCTCACTAAAATAGAAGAAGGAAATGCCTTCATGAAAAGGCCTGCCATTTCCGAGATTCTGTCCCTTGCTTTCTCTTGAGCCACTGTCCCAGCTGGTGCTACCCTTCTTCCTTACTTTAACCATGAACCCCAACATTGCATTGGGGCAGGCTAAGTGGCCCCTGCACGAGCATCTCCCTGGGTTATTCAGCGTAAGCATCTCTCCTCTGCCAAGCTCACTTGGAGCCTTTGTGGTGTGTTCACCCTGTTCTGTCTACTCAGTGGGCTCCTTCCTCCTGGAGTCTGGCCGCTAGTGTTTCTTGAGGTCTCTGGTCCACATTTCACTAAGAAATATGATTTGCCAGCAGTTGATTAAGCAGGCACCTGTTAGGGTTGCCAAGGGTGAGCAGCTAGGTGGGTTCCCTTGTGTGAATGATGGGCAAGTGAGCGGAGCCTCCCTTGTGGGTATGGCTCCAGGGAAGCAGCATTCTAGAAGTTGCCAGAACTGGGGGTATGAGCTCCCTGGTGCCAGTCCTTCCTGTCCAATCTTACTCGGTCTTAACAGCAGTGAAGTCTGCTATCTCTAAAAAGTAGAAAATGGAAACCCTCAGAGAAGGCTGATCTATAACTTAGAGCCATGGACGCTGCATGGCCAGGATGTCTTGGCCACATGGCTGACCCCAGACCTGTTTCATGAGAGATTCTGTCCTGGCTCTCAACCTTTTGAACATTTGAGGGGGCAGTTTGTTAAAAACATTTGGGCTGCTGCTGGGCAGTTCCCCTTCTAGTGTGAGTGGGGCACTTCAGGTGTTCTATGGTCTAGTGTGAGCAGAACACCTCAGGTGTCCTATAGTCTAGTGTGAGTGGAACACCTCAGGTGTCCTATGGTTTAGTGTCAGCAGAACACCTCAGGTGTCCTATAGTCTAGTGTGAGCAGAACACCTCAGATGTCCTATGTTCTAGTGTGAGTGGGACACTTCGTGTATCCTATGGTCTAGTATGAGCAGAGCACCTCAGGTGTCCTATGGTCTAGTGTGAGCAGAACACCTCAGGTGTCCTGTGGTCTAGTGTGAGCAGAACACCTCAGGTGTCCTATGTTCTAGTGTGAGCAGAACACCTCAGGTGTCCTATGGTCTAGTGTGAGCAGAACACCTCAGGTGTCCTGTGGTCTAGTGTGAGCAGAACACCTCAGGTGTCCTGTGGTCTAGTGTGAGCAGAACACCTCAGGTGTCCTGTGGTCTAGTGTGAGCAGAACACCTCAGGTGTCCTGTGGTCTAGTGTGAGCAGAACACCTCAGGTGTCCTGTGGTCTAGTGTGAGCAGAACACCTCAGGTGTCCTGTGGTCTAGTGTGAGCAGAACACCTCAGGTGTCCTGTGGTCTAGTGTGAGTGGGACACTTCAGGTGTTCTATGGTCCAGTGTCCTATAGTCTAGTGTGAGTGGGACACTTCAGGTGTTCTATGGTCTGGTGTGAGCAGAACACCTCAGGTGTCCTGTGGTCTGGTGTGAGTGTTGAATGGAATCGGGCATAACTGGATATAGGGAAATCTTCAGGTTTACTGGTCTTATAGACCAGAACTTACAACCTCAGAGGGAGAAAGTGTCTGTGGAAGCTTCTCATCCATCATGGCTTGGTGATGCCTATTAAGGTGAACCACAGCTAGAATGCTGGTGTGGACCAGGGTGAGATTCCCTTGTCTGATCTTCTGGCCTGCTTTGTAGGGATGACTCCTCAGAGGGAGATCAGGGTGCTGGTGCCACAGTAAGTAGAAGGAACAGAGGTAAAGCTCTGCTGCAATGGCTCTCTCAGGTCACACTCAGAATAGCACGGTCATGATGTGAGCCCAGATTTCACTGACTCCAGCTTTGGGCTCATTCCCTATGTTCAAGGAGTACCAGTGGGAGCCACTGTGGGAGCGGGACTGCCTGACTCATTTCCCAGTGAGCTAGGAATGTGATCTAAACCTGGAATGGACCATTGATAGCTCCGAGCAAGGAGAAAACCCAGGGAAGTTGGTGATGGCCATATGGGGAGGTGCCAGCTGTCCCACCGAGAGGGCACTGGGAACAGAGAACTGGCAGAGAAGCTCAGGTATCTTGGTTGGTGTCCTAGAGGTTTGGATGAGGGTTGCTCCATCCTAGAGTGTTCCATGGTCTGTTCCCCACTTCAGAGGTCTAAGTCCGAGACCTCTGTGGGCCCAGGAAACAAGCTACCCTCTTCTCTCTAAACCCTGAGGTTTTAACAAGCTCTAAGATACTCCAAGGCATCTTGGACCTGCAGTGGTTAGGCACCAGAAGGCTCAGAGTGCATTTGGCTTCCGTCCCCTCTCTTCAAGCCTGCCCCTTCCATTTTTCTGGTACCTCAGTGTGCTGATGACAGAGACCCCTGCTTCTCAGGCATACTTTCTGCCTTAAGCCTTCCAGACCTTAGCTATTGCTTCCTAATTTAGGAATCACTGTTGCTTTATTTATGGTGGAACTAAGGATAGGTATGGGGGCCCCTCAGGACCAGCACTGCCCTGTGTTTCAGCCAAACTGGCTTCATTTCTCCTGTTCAGATTTGGGCAGGCCAGCTCATTAGCTCTGAAGAAATGTGACCTTCGTTCACTGTAATGAACTCTGGGGGAGGAGGAAGCAAAGTAAGCAGTTATGTGAGCTCTGGAGCCCAAGCCGGCCCACTTCCTCCTCAAGGACTTAGGTGTGTTGATAGTGGTTGTTTCTGTTCACTTTCTGCCAGTACAATCCTAAAATACCCTGTTCTCATCGGGGATTTGATGACTTATTAAGCTGCTTCCAGGATGTGGCAGCATATCTGGTTGTATTTTGCTGTGTTTTGCCCTGGTATGGCAGGAATTAGGTGTTGGCTTCTTTCCCAAGGTCTAGGCTGTCTGGCTTGTGGGGAAAGGATGCCACTGCCTTGGCCCCAGGCTGTGGGCCCCAGAGTGAGGTGCTGGTTTCCAGCTAGAGAGGGGGGATCTGAGGAGGAGGCCGGGTGTGTTCACTGCCTGCTCACCTAGGCTCACCTAGTGTACAATAAATGCCAACTGTGCTGAGAGACACTAAACAAGATACAGATGCATCTTCTACTGGCTGCAACCGTGAAGGCGTGATGGCCCCATGGGAGGGAAGCCTTGGGCTGGGGACACATGTGGCAGCTTCCTTTTTTGTTACTTTTCTCAGTACTGTACCTAAATACCTGACAGAAGCCACTTAAGGGAGGAAAGGTTCCCTTTGGCCCTCGTATGAGAGGGTCTGTCATGGTGGGAATAGATAGTATGGCAGAGTGGCTTGTTCACGGGTGTCATAGTTAGGATTTTATTGCTGTGAACAGACATCGTAACGCAGCAACTCTTGTAAAGGACATTTAATTGGGGCTGGCTTAAAGGATCAGAGGTTTAGTCCATTATCTTCAAGGCAGGATCATGGCAGCATCCAGGCAGGCATGGTGCTAGAGGAGCTGAGAGTTCAACGTCTTGTTCTGAAGGCAAACAGGAGCAGACTGGTTTCCAGGCAGCTAGGATGAGGGTCTTAAAGCCCACATCCACAGTGACACACCCACTCCAACAAGGCCACACCTCCAAATAGTGCCACTCCCTGGGCCAAGCATATTCAAACCACCATACCTGATGACAAAAGCTTGCTTGCTCACACTGTCTGATCACGGAGTAGAGAACTGGATAAGATTTGAGGCCAGGCTGTAACCCTAAAGGCCTACCCTTTAGAGATCTGAGTCTGGCAGCTAGACCTTTTTTTGTAACAGTTTGCCAACCTCCTGAGATGGCACCACCAGCTAACATGAGCCTGCATGGGACATTTTACACTTGACCCATAACACCTCTCCTGCGACTGAAAGTTGTCCTCATAAGCAGTTAGGGGTGTGCTCCTGAGATGGTGCCACCAGCTAACATGAGCCTGCGTGGGACATTTTACACTTGACCCATAACACCTCTCCTGCGACTGAAAGTTGTCCTCATAAGCAGTTAGGGGTGTGGGCTTTGGGAGTGCATTTGGGAAGTCAGCATGCGTACTTGGACCTACCTTCAGCAGTGTAGACAGCTGTAGCTCAGCTGTCAGACACTCCAGTGGTAGGTGAGAGAGCCTAGGATTCGGAGAGCCTTGGTGGGTGCTGAGGGCAAAGGAAGACACTGGAAGGCTGAGCTAAAGGCAACAGACTGGCATCTGCTCTCCATTCCGGGGTTTTACCTCAGGGGTCTTGGAGTAAATCTGTTCTTCCTGAGGTAGCTCCTCTTCACCCATGAGCCTGGAGAGAAGGATGTTCACCTGCAACCCCAGCTGCTGCAGAGGCTGAAGCAGGAGAACTGTAGATTTGGCCATCACAGAGACCCCATATGAAAATTATTTCAAAATATTTTATGAAAATATTTTTAATTTTTTTTTTAATTTTAAAAATAACTTTGAAAACTTTTGGCAGGAAAGATGGCTCAGTGGTTAAGAGCACTTGCTGCTCTTGCAGAGGACCTGGATTCTGTTCCAAGCATTCACATGGTGGCCCACAAACACCTGTTACTCCTGTCCCAGGGCATGTGATGCCCTCTTCTGGTGTCCACAAGCACCAGGCAGCAGGCAAAACATTCATATACGTAAAATAAACTAAATACATCTTTAAAAAATAATAGTAGGGCTGGGAATGTAACTCAGTCAGTAAAATGCTTGTCTAGTATATCTAAAGGTTGGGCCTGTTCCCAGCACCACATAAAACTGGGCATGGTGGCGTAGATTTGTAATCCTAGCACTTAAAAGGAGGACCAGAAGTTCATGGTCATCCCTGAAGCTAGCCTGGGCTACATGAGACCAAAAGACAATGTAAAAATTATGTTAAAACTCACACACACACACACACACACACACACACACACACACAGTAATTTATATATTTAGCGATAAAGTTATGCATAGCAAGACCATGGATTTAATTTCCAATATCATAGGTAGGTAGGTAGGTAGGTAGGTAGATAGATAGATAGATAGATCTCAAAATGTTCAGAGACTGAAGTCTTTGTTTTTCCAAACAAAAAGGGGGGAGGAAATACTAATAAAGCCTTGCTTGTAATATTAATATATATATTAATATATTATATATAATTAATATATAATACAATTAATTAATATATATAATTAATATATAATAATATATCCCAAGAGCCAAGCATGGTGGTACCCTTTTGTAATTCCAGCATTCGGGTGGTAGAGGCACCCAAAGAGGATCAGGGGCTTAGGCCATCCTCAGCTGTATAGGAAGATGGAGTTTGGAATATAGAGACTCTGGCTCAAAGAAACAAACAATGAAAAAATAAAGCATGCATTTCAGCATTGGTTAGACAGTGCTGTGCAATCAATCTCTAGACCTCTTTCTTATAAAATGGAAACTGTTCATTAAACTATACTTCCTCTTTGCATCCCTTACCCCTGGTGACTGTCCTATTTTTTTCTCTCTCTGAAATTGAATTTACTTAATTAGAATTGCATAGTATTTATCTTTTTGTCTGGCTGTTAATGATGTACAGTCCTCTGTCCGTGGATACTTGGGCATGTCCCCCTTAGGGCCGTTAGAGGCAGTAGTGCTGTGATTCTGGATATAGAAACCTCCTCAGTTCAGTTCTTGTGACCGTACGTGGCGCTGACCAGTGTGATCCTGGAGCTTGTGGTGCTGCGGCTAACTAGCTGCGCTGTTCTGTTCTCTGTCCTCTCCTGTTCCCACAGCTGCCCACTTTTGAGTGTGACCTGTGACCACCTTTAGGTTAAAGAATAAACTGTGTTTCTTTCCTCCTTTCTCCTGCCGTGCACGCAGGGTGCCCGTGCTTGGTAAACACAAGATTCAATGTCTTCTGTAGGTGCTGTGGTTACTCTTTCATTGGAGGGAGGGTGGGTGGGTGTAGACTGCTACCTTTTGGGAAAGGGAATTTTTTTTTTTATCAAGGAAGCCTCCTGTCTCCACTTGTGTACTAGGGCCCACAGCTTCAAGGGCAGGCCTTGTTGGTTGATGTGTCAATGTACTGAAGGAGTCGGGACCACTTGCTGAGCCCGGGGCAGGATCTGAAAAACACAGAGTTGCTTTCTTTCTTTCTTTTTTTTTTTTTGGTTTCTTCGAGACAGGGTTTCTCTGTATAGCCTTGGCTGACCTGGAACTCACTCTGTAGACCAGGCTGGCCTCGAACTCAGAAATCCGCCTGCCTCTGCGTCCCAAGTGCTGGGATTAAAGGCGTGTGCTACCACCACCCGGCTCAGAGTTGCTTTCAAAGGGGCCTTTCCTTGTGGTTTTGTGTGTTTTCACAGAAAGTTCCCATTTGCTAGTGTGACACAGGAAGCAGTGCCTGGCACTTCCTGGGAGTTATTGGCTTCCTGCCCAGAGCACAGAGTTGGTCCACAGCTGCCAGGAACCTTTTAGGTGGGCTTCAGAACTGCAGTCCTCTGCCTGGACCTGGTGCTGTGCTGTTGTTTGGCCACTTGTGCAGACGGACTCACAGGAAAAGGGGAGAACTCTCAGGATTGGTATAGGTCTCCAAACATCATGGGCAGGAAGTGGGTCTTCTTCTTTTTTTTTTTTTTTTTTTTTTTTTTTTTTTTGGTTTTTCAAGACAGGGTTTCTCTGTGTAGCCCTGGCTGTCCTGGAACTCACTCTGTAGACCAGGCTGGCCTTGAACTCAGAAATCCACCTGCCTCTGCCTCCCGAGTGCTGGGATTAAAGGCGTGCGCCACCACTGCCCGGCTGGAAGTGGGTCTTCTTAGCAGTTAGTCCCTGGGATTTCTGGCTTTGGGAATCTTACTGACCTAAGCTTATTGGAAGTTATCTTCCAGGCTCTGGAGAGGAGTGACTCAGTGGCAGAGAGCACAAATTGCTCCTCCAGAGGATCGCATCCACATTCCAGAACCCACATGCTGGCTCACAGACCTGTAACTCCAGTCCCAGGAATTACAGGTGTTCGATGCTGTGTGAGAGCTGGGATTGAACCTGGGTCCTCTGGAAGAACAGCCAGTGCTCTTAATGTCCGAACCATCTTTCCAGCCTTATAACTTCTAAGAAATTAATCTACGTTTGTGTGTATCCTTGTGTGCCTATGTTTGCGTGCATGTATGTATTGTGTGGCTGCACACATGTGTTTCTGCAGATGCGTGTGCATGTCAGAGTCTTGGATCTTATCCTCAGAGGCCTTCTACATCTTTTGAGACAAGGGTCTGGAGTTTAGCAAACAGGCCTGGCTATAGAGGAGAAGGCCTCAGGAATCTGCTATGGTTTGTTAGTGAGTTCTTCAAGAAGCGGTTTGTTGTTGTTTTGTTTTGTTTTGAATTGGAGGGAGGAGACTGTCCCTGCCAGGCACCACCATCAGCATGCCTGACTTTGCTCATTTCTGTGTACTCCTTTCCATGTTCTTTCTAAGCAACAGGCTTTGAGAGGAGCAGGGCACAGGAGGCACGGAACACAGGAGACAAAGGGCACGGGAGACCAGGGACACCGGAGGCCAGGGGCACGGGAGATTTAGAACACTAATAGAGCTCCCCCTAGGATGTGCCTGTCTGGGTTTCATCCCAGCACCACCCAGACAACCAGACACAAAGTTCACATTCTCTGCTGAGTCCGAGGAAAGGGAACTCAACCTTGGGAGAGACGATTAGTTGCTTTCCTCCTTGCTGAGACAGATCCCTGTTAAAGACAACTCAGGGAAAAAAGGGTTTATTCCAGCTTAAGATTGGTACAGAAATGAAGGCAAGCAAAGGCATTGCTGGCCACGGTACCTTCCCAGTCAGGAAACAGAGCAATGAATACTGTTCCAGAACCACAGCTTATAGAACAGACTGCCCACATCTGGGGTGGGTCTTTCTACCTCAGTTTACCCAGTCCAGAAAATCCTTTTTACAGACGTGCTCAATTTGTTATCAACTTGCCTGTCTATACTAAACATCAAAGAAAGTGTCAAGGAAGAGGTAGTTTTTGCTTTGAGCATACTAGAAACAATGGCCTTACAATTCTTGTAAAACACATGGTGGCAAGGTTCAAATGGGAGGGAGCGGGGAGCAGGGAATGGGGACAGTTGTAGCACAGGGAAGGTGGAGGCCCCAAGCCTGTGTCCTCAGTTCGCCTTGTGGAGCCAGACCATGGGAGACTGGGGCCAGCAGCCTGACCAGAAGTGTGCAGAGGGGAGCCCACTATAACACAGTGGAGACTCTGGGGACCTCTGGGGACCACTGGGGACCATAGGACTGTCACTCTGTATCTCTTGGAATCGTCCATGTCACCTGCAGCTAGTCGTCTGGGTCCCACCCTCTGCATGGTGACAAGCAGCACACCTGGGAAAGAGGCTTGAGCCAGCTATGAGAGAGGTCATGGAGCATGCTGCCTGCTTGCTTTCTTCCTTCCTCCTCCCTGGTCCTCCAGAGTGAGTAGCCTTCTCCTCTTCATAGTGAGTCACTTGACAGGCACCATGATGACACTCAGTGACCTGGGTAACTGGGCCTTTGTGTTGAGCAATGGCCTTCCCATTCTGCACCCACCTCCCCCTAGGCTGAAGTTCCCAGCCTTCAGACATGGTCATACTCTGGCCTGGCAAGTAAAGCAAGGTCACCGAATCTGTATGTGTTGATATCTAGCCAAGAAAAATAATGCTAATTCCTTTCCTTGTATTTGCAGAGCACTTTTGTACAGCCGTGACTGGTCTGCCTTTTCCACCCAGACAGCCTATGCTTGTCTGGTACCTACTCTGTGCCTAGTGGGGGCCTCTGAACACCATTAGGCTGGGGCTAGAGGGAGCCTACAACCTACTGGGGAGTCAAGCGGAAAATGAGTATGAGACAGTGATGTGTGGAAGTACAACCAGGGCGAGATTTGTTCCACAGGACCTCCTAGAACAGGTGGCATCAGAAGGTGACTGGTGGCCTCGGGGACTTGGTAGGATGGCAAAAGCCAGGTGAGAAGAGCTCAGACAAGCTAGGATGGCATCTCCAGCAGCTGGGAGCAGGAAGTTAGGATGGATGAAGTTAGATGGGGTAAAAAAAGAAGCTGGAGAGGTGATCCAGATCGGTCTCAGAGGGTGCAGTGTGAAGCACCATGAATTTAGGCCTTCTCTGTAGCAGGAAGACCTCTGGGGACTTTGGAAAGGTCCCTTGGAAGCAGTGTGCAGTTGGAGATAGAGCAAAGTGAGACCACAGGTAGTGGGCTATAGTGGCCATGCCCTGGAGAGGTGCAGCCTGAGACCAGGGCTGGAGGATCAGCTAGCTGGTGAGGCTTAGAGGACTGTTCCTAATCCATTCTTTAAAATGGGGGGGGGGGAAGAAAAATAAAGAAAGAAACAGCATGTATGTGGGTGGGTGGGTGGATGCTGGCTCATACTTGGACCTTTCAAATGGTGGAGCTTCAGAAAAAGCAGCATCCTGGCGTTCCAACATTATTTAGAGTCTGCTCTTTTCAGTCAATGTCTGGTCATCATTCTGTGTGGACTTTCTCTCTCCTCTACCTCTGTGTCCAAAAATGCTTTTCTTCTTTGTCTTTTGCAGATTAATTTATTAACTTTTGTTTGCCCCTTGGAACTATCTGCTTATTATTTTAAATACATTTTAACTATAGTAAAGAAAATGATACAAAATTTTATCATTTTAATGGATACAGTTCAGTAGTATCATTTATATTCACTCCATGTAGACATTGTTTTTGTTTGATTGGCTTAGGGTTTTTTTTCTTGAGATGAGCAAGATCTTAGTTACTTGTCTTGGGTAGTCCTCAAACTCATGATCCTCCTGCCTCATCCTCTTGAGTGCTAAGATTTTAAGGATTTGTCCCTAAGTCTAGCTAGACATTAATTTTTTTTTTTTTTTTTTTTTTTTTTTTTTTTTTTTTTTTTTTTGGTTTTTCGAGACAGGGTTTCTCTGTGTAGCCTTGGCTGTCCTGGAACTCACTCTGTAGACCAGGGTAGCCTCGAACTCAGAAATCTGCCTGCCTCTGCCTCCCAAGTTCTGGGATTAAAGGCGTGCGCCACCACCGCCTGGTTGACATTAAATTTTTTTAGGTTTATTTATTATTTTATGTGTGTGAATGGTTTGCCTGTATGTATGTCTATGAACCAGATGCATACCTGGTGCCCACTGAGGTAAGAAGAGGGCATTGGATCACCCAGGACTGGAGTTAGAAAAATTTGGGAGCCACCACATGGTGTTTGGACTAGAACCTTAGCCTCTGGAAGGGCAACCAATGCTCTTAACTGGGGAGCCAATTCTCCAGCCCTAGACATGTTTTAAGGCAGATTTCCCTCTAGCATTTCCAGGTTAGCCTCTGCCTCTCTTCCCCACCCCCCACCCCCCACCCCCCACCCCCCCGCTTAAAAATGCCACTGAATTGAGTACTAATTATGAGACCAGTTCCTATGGGCTCACATTGGACCATGTTGCTACCCGTGGCCTGTGACCATGTCCTCATGCTAAGGCTGTGGAGGGGTGACCAGTGGAAAAGTGGGATGCTGTTGCCGAAATATTGGGGCCAGAGCAGCAGGTGTACACCTCAAGCAGATAGTTTGTCAACACAGACAACTCCCAGGAGAGGGGTAACTCACACGGGATTAATCTTGTACTGCAAGGATGGGCAGAGACGGTACTGTGGGACTCACCATGTGGGGCCCCCAGTGCCTTTTCTTAGGTCATTGCTTGGTCCTGGCTCCTGCTAACACCACTGTTGCTTCAGCTTTTCCCTCCCCTCCACGGAGTTAGGCCTGCTTCATACTATGTACTTCCTCCGGCAGGCCTCTCCCTGGAACGCCTGCCCAGCTCCATCGCCTCCCATATCCGCCTGACTGAGCGGGAGGAGGAAGTGGTTGCCTGTTTTGAGAGGGCCTCCTGGGTGGCTCAGGTGTTCCTGCAGGAGCTGGAGAAGGTGAGCTGGGAATAGGGGTGCTATGCAAATAAAAGCTGTCCTGTGAGCGCATCCTTTGTCCTCCTGGAGATTAGAAGAAGGCACCTCCTCTCCATTCCACTTCTTTGGTTAGAAAACTTAGGATGGTGCACTGGTTTTGTTAGGGAATCATTACCACAAGAGGAGGCTTTTAATTAATAAGTAAAATGTGTCCATGTCACCTATGAGGGAGCAGGAACCCCATGGAGAGCTGAGCTTGCAGGGCCAGATATCACACCCCTGTTTATACTCTATCACTCCCGACAGCAGCCCTGGGACAGAGGTGTCACATGCAGCCCTGTGTGGTAAATGAGGGTTAAAGAGATAAACTACTGACCTCTCGGAGGACAGCGCAGAGTCAGGCCGACTCTTACAATCCAGCATCCTTCCCTGCTTTCCAGAACCTCAGGAGAGCTTTGCTGTGCGTCCAGGGAAAGTGAGCTGTGGTGCTCATTCTCCAGCTTCTCAGAGGTGGACACAGAGGCAGCCAGCAGGATTTGAGTTCTCAGCCCCCAGAGTTCCCACCTTCCCGTGGTGAACCTGTCCTAACTGTATGTGTGGTGGCATCAGCCCACTGAGCCTTGTGAGGGAATCCCAGCTCCTCCCTGTATTGAGGACCTGAGAACATCACTGCAGTCTGTCACTTAACCCTCTCACTGCCAGATAAAAAATAGATGCTGTTATTATTCCTGTTTTTCAGATGAAGAAGGTTGAGCTTAGAAGCTACCCCCCCCCCCAATCCCACTGAGTTCTTGCAATCAGTGGGTAGCACTGGCAAGAATGTCAGGCATAGTCTCTAATGCTTGTGCACATCCTTGTGGTGTCCAAACAGAACTTCTGCTTTGTAGATATCTGGTCGATATGAGCTGGAAGGTTCTTTAGCAGTGTTAGAATTGGCACCTGAAGGAAGGGTGGATGAGAGCTGAGAGCCATGGGAGTCCAGGAGACACCTGAACTTGTGCTGTGTAAATGGCAGTCAGAGACCAACTGCTCCCATAGTGAGCCCTTCCAGAACAATCCACCTTGAGCCAGTTGTATCCTTAGTCAAGGGACTTTGGACTTCAGTGCTATTGACACTTGAGTCTGGGATCTTCTTTGCTGTGAGGACCACCCCAGTATTGTGTGATGGTGGCAGCATCACTGTTTTGTGCCTCTGACAGTTTGTTCCGAACTGGAACAACCAGATGTTTTTCGAGGGCCACATTACCCCCTTTGGAGTGCCACTGCCCTGGAGCCCCTCAGCTTGGTTAGATATCAAGAAAAGAGGAGGAGAAGCTATAATTAGGACTCAGAACCCTTTTTCTGGCAGAGACTGCTTAGAGAGTTGGTTGAGTTGACCCTCACAAAGGTCATTTGGGTCATCGACAGACAGCTGTGTCGGGAGTGCAGTCTTTAAGCCACGTGCCAGTCAAGTGTCAGGAGTACCTGATGTCCAAGCAGGACTTCTGAACTCTTAGGTGACCACTATCCCTTACTCTTCCCTTCTCAGACCTCAAACAACAGCACATCAAGACACCTGAAAGGCTTTCTCTCGGTTGACTATGAACTCTCCTACTTCTTGGAAGCTGCCCTCCAGAGCGCATATGTGAAGAACCTGAAGAAGGGGTAGGTGACTGCCAGCCCAGTGTGTGTGCTCTCCTGAAGATTGCGTAGGCTAACTTGGCTCAGGCCATGTCAGATGGCATGTTCAGTATGGACTTTCGAATAGGATTTTGTTGGTTTTTTTTTTTTTTTTTAGAAGGGCAAAAATAAATCTATATGTGTTTGCATTGGAAAACACAGACAAGAGAGTCCAAAATGTTCCTGGTGACTTTCCAGAACAGGGGCCACAGGTTTTCCCTATAAAGGGTCAGTGAGAGGCTGAAGATTAGGTTGGTCGGCAGTGATCGCTGGCTTTGACCAGTCTTGCCTATGTTATGCTGCATGAAAACCGGCGCCCTTGGGAGAGGGTGAACAGTCTGCTGCCAGAGCTTGTGTGGCCAGTAGCGTGTCCCCTCTCCAGATCTGTTTCTCCACTTGTGAAATAGCAGGCAGAACCATGTCTGCCTTGCAGCACGGTGGGTATTAAACCATAAATGAGCACCTGCCAGGATGCAGGGGTCACAACTGGTTGGAGCAGCAAAACCAGGAACACTGTCAGCCACTTTTAGTATTTTTTTTTTACTGCAGTTCATGGTTGGACAGCCTGCTAGCCTGGATATAAGTTCTACACCTTTAATTTTTCTTATTTTAGTCTCTTATCTACAAGGCCAAGAGTGTTGGGGTCCCCATTTGACACAGGCACGTGGATCTGAAGGCCCAGAAAGCCCAGGCAGCTCCCTGCTCAGGACAGAGCTGTCCACAGCCCTGGACTCCCCAGACCTCCTGTAGCTATGGAGGCCCCAGAGCACAGAGGTACTGAGGAGCCCAGCTGCCCACCCCCTCCACATCTGTTGTTATTTTTTTTGGTCCTTCTTCAGTTGCTGGTCATCAGTTTCAGAGACAGTGTGTAGAAACCTGGTTCCTCTTTTTACTGCCAAGAGACTGTAGCTTGGGTCTGCCACTGCCCTGGCCTTACTGTGACTGGGATACTGACATCCCTCCCATGCCCACCCCACCTCTGGCAGTTCTCTGCCTTGGAGCCTTGAGGGAAAGTCAGGGATCATTTGTTTAAGGCTGTCAGCCCCGTATGAAGCCCAGTGTAAACCTCCACAGCAGATTGGCAACGGCTTGTTTCTATAAATAAAGCTGTCATTAGAACAGCCACATTCATTCATTCATTCATTCATTCATTCATAAATTGTCTTTCTACAGATCTGGTTGGTTGGAGACCTTAAAGCAAACCAGTATTTATCTTTTTTTTGTTTGTTTGTTTGAGGTGGTGGAGGAGTTTCAAGACTCACTCTGTAGCTCAGGCTATCTCACTCTGTAGCTCAGGCTATCCTGGAACTCCCTATGTGGACCAGGCTGGCCTCAAACTCAAAGAGATTCTCCTGCCGCTGCCTCTGAGTGCTAGGATTAAAGGGGTGTACCACGATCCCAGCTTTATTACCATCTATTCTTTATGTAGAGCTTAGGAGTCAACAGGACAGTTAGCAGGACACAGATGAAAGCAAGGGTTTTATATATGGATCCTTGTGCAGGAAAACTGTAGGCGAGGAATGAATAGCCTCTCTCTGGCTGTAAATAATCTTTATAACAACTGGTGTCACTCACTTACATGCTGGATTTCCAGCAGGCATTTGTTAGGTGCTTTCCTTGCATATTTTAGTCTTCCCACAGTTCTCTGGGGTAGACCTTGCTTAGCCTCTCTGCCTCTCTACCTCTCATATGGGAAATGGAGGCATGGAAAGCAAAAGTGGCTTGTCCTGGCTGGAGCCAAGACTACACATGTGGGTCTGTCTGATTGGTACTTGGAGCTGCCATTCCTTTTTGAACTCTCTGCGCAGCTGAGGTTGGTCTTGAACTCCTTCCTGATCTTTCCATCTGCACATTCTGAGTACTGGCATTACAGGTGTGTGCCACTACAGCTCTGGCTCTCTTACTGAGAAGACTGCACTGCTCATAGCCCACCTCCCGTTCCTATGGCCCCACCCAACCCTCCAAGTGCCTGGGGCTCAGCATCGGCTTCCCAGAGCCTAGTCACACTTGGCTGATGCTGTGGCCAGGCTCCTGATGTCAAAGGCAGCTCTGTGAGTTCCTTTACTGTCTGGTTCTACCTGTCATCCATTTGTCGACCAGAAACTGTGAGGCCAGTGAAAGGGAGTGAATGGACCCAATCTTTCTGGGGAGGCACTGCTGTTACATCCCCCAAACTCCCACACACACCATGCTGTCCTCTCCTCCCCCACTCCCCTTACCTCACTAAGCAGGTATAGAAGTTAAAGCATCAAGGGCAGCCAGGAGGGAAGGGGAGAGAGCAGTTGGTTATCAGGATTGGACCATGGACTTTGTAGATACACCTCTGAAGAAGGTCATGTGGCCCTACTCTACTCTCGAGGGACAGGAGCTTGAAGCAGTAGAGTCATTGGTTCAGACCCACTCCTCTCTGAGGTTTGGGGTATGGAAAGGCATCCTGAGTGTGGAAAGGACTATGCCCTGGTTTGGTGTTCAGCGCCTGTGAACAGATCTTCAGTGCACTCACTTGATTCCTTTCATCCCTCTGTGACTCAGTCACATGCTCAGAGGATGGCTCTGGCTGTAGGTCCTCTCTGCTCCCTACTGTACCCCAGCTCCCTGTTTGCTCCCATACTGCCTTCTGCATACTACAGCAAGAAAATGTGTATGGGAGTGTGTATACAGGGTACCCCCCAGTGAGTAGAGGCGTTAACTTGACCACACTCCCTCTAAAAGGGCAAGTCAGTTCCAATGCTTTTTTGTTCCATGTAACTGGGTTGGCTCCCCTCCCTTCATCCCTTTTGCCCCTGAAGCACACAGTTCATTCCCAGAAACCAAGAGGCTGGCTCCACCCTAGCCATGGCTCATAAAGAGGAATGGAAATGAATCATCATTTCTTGTCAAGTAATCAGCCTGGGCATGAGAAGAAGTCCCCAGGACACATGCCGTTACTCCACCTCTGTCGGCTTCCTGTAAGCCCCATGCAGACCAGCCATGGCCTCTGAATTTACAGACTTCCTTCAAGCAGAAGCTACGTTGCTCTGGGCCCACCTGGGTTACAGATTATTTTTTCAAACCCTTTCCTATACTAGTACCTACTGGTAACTCTGCATGACAGGCAGAGGGTGTTGCCTTCTGTGTCATTTTACTAAAGAAAAGAGGAGAAAAGAAATTTGTCTGAAGTTGTAGGCCATTAGGTGGCAAAGTCTTGGGAGCTGGCATGTACCTGAGTCCATCCAATCCCTCCACCTAAAGTTTTGTTCATTATGTAATCCCAACCCAGCATACCCTGCCCACAGTAGGTCTGCATTGGTGACCTGAGTAATTATATATTATTGTCCTTTGGCCAAAGTTGTATGCTCCTTGGGGAATCACAGGCTCTAATATTGTTCTTAAACAAATGTGTTAGTCTCCTTATCCCAAAATTTCTTTTAAAACTGTTTTTGTTTTTAGCACTATCTCAGCCATGGTAGGTTTTATCAGCATCTCTGGCCTTTATCCATTAGACGCCAGAAGCATCCCACCAAGAATGACAACCAAAAATACATCCACAGGCATGGGTAGATGCTGACCTGGGAAGCAGGCAGTTTTTAGTTGAGAACCATTGTCTTAACCTAAAGTGAAGGCGTTCTAGGGTAGAGGGGTAGCTGTACTGGTTATGGCCTGCACATCTGAGTTCAGTCTTTGGGAAAGTAAGAGAAAGCCTTTCCAGTGTGCAGGATGTTTCCACACCAGTGGAGAAACAGGCCTGGTCCTGAGACAGCCCAGAGACCACCCAGCAGCTCATTCCCTAAGAGCCCCAGCACCCTCTGTACACCCTTGCTCTGTGGTTGGACCTGTGAACAGGTTCAGGAAGCACCAGTAAGACAGGGAGTGAACTGCTGCCTTGGATGGGGTGGACTCCAGAGGTGGCTGAGGGGTGTGGGATTGGAGCCAGCGGTGGTACTGCTCTGTGTCAAACAAAGTTTCTTTAGGAGTCTTGTCTGCATCCTGGGGGTGGAGCCAAATCAGGTAGCCCCTACTGGTCTCACAGAGCTCTCACTTACCCTGCCTCTGCCTTTGCTGTCCTCTGCTCAGTTGAGCCTTGTCCACTGTGCACAGGAGGTAGCATTTACTTGATCCCCACAGCTTCCCTCATATTCTGATCTTCCAGAAGCCTACACCCCTTTCATGCTGGCCAAGTCTGGTGCCGGGTTACTCCTATGTCTGAGTGACATTCACTTTTTCCAAGGGCCTTGCCCTATTAATTTAGCAGCTGATTCCCTCCAGATGATCCTGTCTTTTGTGTTATGGTAATAGTGTTTCTATCGGAGCTCAATTAGAAAGCCTGTGCATAAAGAGCATCCTGTGAATGGGATGGGGGCCAGAAAGCCTGTGGCCTTCACTCCCCCTCTGAGCCACTAGAGGGCAGGGCTGGACTCCAGTTGGATTCTGGCCCCAGGCAGTTCTTTGATATCTGAGCCTCCGGGAGGGGGCACTTTACTGAATGCTGGAGGAGGGCACTGGTAGCCAGCTGGACCTAGAGTCCTGCCTGTAGAGGAGCCCCAGGAAGGAGCTTGGGCCTGCAAGGAGCAGCTCCAGGGGGTTGCAGCCAAGGACTGGGAGGGGGCAAGGCAACCGAGAGCTGGGAAAGCTGGCAGCCCTATCTCTGACCTGAAAGGACAGAGAGCCCTCAGGCACCTGCCAAAAACAGGAACCTGAGCAGCTCTGTTCCCACACCCATTGCAGGCACAGGAACTGTTTTTTCCTCTGGGTTGTTGTACCCCTTCCTTCTGCCTAGAGCTAGCAGAACCCACGCTGCTCAGGCTGGGGTGAGTTTGAGCCAGGTGGCTGGTCTTGCTTTAATTCCTAAGGCAGCATGTCCTTTACACTGCACCCCAAACAAAAGAGAGCAGAGTGCTTTACAAGGGAGTCACCTCACTGCTGCCCCTGGCTAGGTTGCTCCCTTAGTCCTGTAATCAATGGATCAACCAATGGATCAATCAATGAATAAATCAACTCCCTACCCCCAAGTTGCCCTAACTTGTCTGCCAGGAGCAAACTCTGAAGGCCAAGTGTCACTGTAGATTGTAGGCAGTGATGTCTTGTTTTCAGTGGCCACGTGCATGCATGTGTCCGCAGGCCTGGGGGAGGGGGACAAGGTTGTTCTCACTGGGCTCAGAGACTTGGAAGGCTCACCAGCAGAGCTTGTGCTGTCTCCCAGCTTTCTGTGTTGGCTCTGGGGGGCCAGGAAGTCTTCTCTCAGGGCACAGCCTGTATTTGTTGTTTGTGCCCACTTCCTGAACCTTCCCCAACTTGTTGGAAAAGAAAGCCCACTGTTTGCGTGAACCCTACGTCTGACATTCTCTGTCTTTCATGCTCAGCTTGACTTTCACAGTGGAAATTTTTTGTTTTTGAGATTCACTTGACCTTGTCCTCCACTGGCTGGGCTCTGCCACTTTGCCACACTATCCTGGGTATTTGACCGGAAATCTCTCATGGACAGTGCTGACCCTCAAATGGGGGCTTCTAACTAGGGTTGTGTGTACCAGTATTCTCTCAATGATAAGGTCTTACTAATATATCATTTTACTTCGAATCATGCTCTCATCATTAAGCACCTACTATGTGTAAAACACCGTTGTTTTTGATGAGTTCCCAGGAAATGAGGCACAATTTCCTAACAGGCTGCAGATACCTTGTACACAGCTGTGGGTGAGATAGCTACTCACTCTGCCTCTCTTCATTTGCTCCACAATGACTGCCAGTTGCAAGCAGTGCTGACTGTGCAGAAGACACTTTGTAATGACATGGTGAACTGAGTGGCAGGAGCTCAGTTGGCCAGTAGAGGGAAGTGTGAATGTACAGTGAGAAGACAGGTTGTGTTTCTCAAGGGTCTCAGAGTTGAAAGGCTGAGTGTCAGCCTATTGGCCTGGGGCAGGCGATGCCCAGAAAAACAGGCATCTTCCAGGCTTTATTTTTCTATCAGAAGGGATTGGGTGGGAGTATTTTATTTAGTTAGTTATATTATATTTGCTGGTGTTGGGAGGGATTACAGGTCCGCCTATATGCGTGGCAAGTGCTCTACCACTGAGCTGCAGCCTATCCCACAATGGTAAATAAAATAAAATAAAATAAAATAAAATAAAATAAAATAAAATAAATAAATAAATAAGAGACAGGGTCTCTGTAGCCCTGGCTGTCCCAAAACTCACTCTGCAGACCAGGCTGGCCTTGAACTCAAGGATCTGCTTGTCTCTGCCTCCAGAGTGTGGGGGATTAGAGGCATGAGCCACTACCACCAGCTCACAATAGTAATTTCTAAGGGCATTGAGCACATCCTGAGTTCTGCTTGCAGTGGAGTGATGGAGCCTTGTGGGAAATTTTGAAGGCTGAAAACTGTCAAGGGCTCTGGAAAACGTGCTGTGTTGCTGGAGGATTGCTGTTCTACTGTGTCGCTGGAGGATTGCTGTCCTACTGTGTCCCACCTCTTCCTCTTCGCTGAGCTGCTAACACCCCACTACCCCACCTCTGGGCCAGTTGGACTTGACTTTAGTTGGAATAACCAGCTTCCTGGCTTCTCCCCATGCATCCTGTTTCTGGGCCAGGGTTTGTTTGAGGCTTTGTTTGGATACTGTTAAAAGTAGGCAGCTTGGCTCACAAAGGTCAGCAGGAGAGACCAGAACAAAGAGATCTTTCAAGCTGGTTTCTCAGAGGGCAGCCAGAAAGGACAGGGAAAACCCCCGGCACAGGCGGCTGCAGGTTGCGTTAGGCTTGCTCAGGCTGTGACCATCTGGGCTGTTTGAGAACCCCCACCTAGACATTTCTCATAGGGGCAAGCTGAGGTAGGGGACAATCTCAGCACAGGAGAGCCAGGCAACCCAGACCAGGATCCCAAATCTCCTGTGTGGCCCTGGCCTGGAACCTCTTATATGGATTGTTTCCTTAAAAGCAGTCAATAGAAATTGGGATTTACTCAAAACGTGTCTGAGGGTGATGATTTACTGTGCAAAAGAATTCCCAGGAGCTTATTCAGATGCCAAAATCTCTTACAGATCTGAAAATTATTTAAAAAGCAAGCAAAAACCTTTGGGATGCAGGGTTGTGTTTGAATGCAGCACTCAGTCCTTCTATGTGTCCTGGGAGTGGCCAATGCCTGGACTTCAGCATCCTTTCTCAACATCCAGGAGCAGCCTGTCTACCGGTCTTGAGATGTGAAACCTCTTTGGCAGTGACAGAGAGGACAGTCCCTCCTGTGGCTGGGGAAGAAGAGCCATTAGGCACTCTTGGCTCCAGCCTTCTGGTAGCAGCCTGGCCTAGGCTGCCAGGGAAGAGGCTGCCAGGTCTCCCACAGAGTGGAAAATCACCCACAGCCTAGGAGTGGCATATCTCCTCGGAGCCACAGAGCCCTAGGCAACCCCAGGGACCAGCCTGCCTCAGCCTGTGGACCGAACGTCCACCCTCCTCCCTAACCTGCTCCCACCTCACACGCCCTTTTTTTCTTTCTCTTACAATCTACTACATTTAGTTTGTATTGAGTATATGCTGGGTGTGGGACCATCTACTGGCATCCACTGGTCAAACCTGTAGCCACACCCTTAGAGAAAACTGACTCTCCCTTCTCCAGAAACCATCACCTGTCAATAACTCCTCAGCTGGGGTGGAGGCTCATGGGCTTCTCCCCCATCCATGCTAGAGTGTGGGCAGGTTCATCTTGTCCATGTGACCACAGCTGCTATAAGGTCATGAATACAGAAGCCCTGAAGTCCTGTCATATATAGAAAATACTGCTTCAGTCTGGTCCTCCCTGGCCTCTGGCTCTTACAAATCTTTCTGTCTCCTCTTTGGTAATGGCTCCTGAATTTTGTTGAGGGGTAGGGCATAGAACTTGCATTTATTCTTTTTTTTTTTTTTTTTTAAGATTTCTTTAGATTTATTTATTTTACGTGCATGTATGTATAATACATATTCACCAGAAGAGGGAGTCAGATAGCTTGGAACTGGAGTTATGGATGCTTGTGAACCACCTGTGGGTGCTGGGAACTGAACCTGGGTCCTCTGTGAGAATAATAAGTGTTCTTAACCACTGAACCATTTTCCCAGCTCCTGAACTTTGATGTCTAGCAAGTCCTTGTTACTTGTGGAGCTCGGCTAGCAATGGTCCCACTTTTTGCTGTCCTCTCCCAGGAACATCGTGAAAGGCATGAGGGAGCTCCGGCAGGTTCTGAGGACCGTGGAGACCAAAGCTACGCAGAATTTCAAAGTGGTAATGTGGCTGTCGGCTGTGGCTGGTTTATGCAGAGGTCAATTTGGGTGGGAGACAACACAAGCCCTACCAGGAGGCCCCTGACCTAAACATGTCACATGCATGCCTGTGCCCACCCTCTTCTGCTCTCAGTAGACATTGTTAATTGATCCCAGAATACTTTCTCACCAAGCCTGGGAGGCATTCTCTTCATCTCGTCTTCATCAGGGCACTGAATTGAATGATTCCTAGCATTAGGTCAGAATTGAAATCTACTATCATCCCTTGCATAGGCAAAACTATCCTTATTAGCTGTGGTATTGCTAATTTTTTATGTTTTTTTTTTTTCATCTTTTAAATTTTATTTAATGTATATGAGTTCTCTTATCTGCATGTACACCTGCTTGCCAGAAGAGAGCATCAGAATTCATTGTACATGGTTGCTGGGAATCAGGACCTCTGTCTGGAAGAGCTGACTCCAGCACTTCTTTATAGTCCTAATAAATACCATCAGTTCTTCCTTTTGTGTCCCAACTCAGGTTTGTGTTCTTAGACTTTTGTTCCTCCAAAATCAGAGCCACGGCTGTTTTTATTATTCTCACAAGAATTTTGGATCAACTGTCAGTCTCTAGAGTGTCTAGTAGGGAGGCTCCTGTCCCTGTGGCCTCCCACCTGTAGAAGGGACTGCAAAGTCCTCAGTTGATAGAGCCAGAAAGAGGAGAGAAGAGAAGAGGAAAGATGGAGTGGAGCAAGGCCATCCTGGGAGAGGTGGAGGCTTCCGTGCTACAGGGAAGCCATGTGGGATTTAGGATTCAAGTCGTGGGGCCTCCAGAGGCCCAGCACAGCACACAGTGGGTGAATTTGCAAGTTGGGAAACAGAGGGCCATACAGGCAAACTGAAGAAGTCTGAGCCCAGCCTGAATCTCTCCCTCTCGGCCAGGTGGCAGCCAAGCACCTGGCAGGGGTCCTGCTGCACTCCCTGAGTGAGGACTGTTACTGGAGCCCCCTGTCCCACCCTTTGCCTGAGTTCATGAGAAAGGAGGAGAATTCTTACATCACTCAGACCCTTCGGAAACCTCACCTCTACGAAGGAGAAAAGTAAGTACCACCTGCCCTGTAGCACACTGATCTCACGAGGTATACAGCTCTGTTCCCTGCTGGTGGCCCGTCACTGTGCCTGCTTTCCCAGCTTCTAGCCTGCATAGGACCAGGCAGACATATTAGACTAAGGAAAGATGGTCTCTGGTGGAGTTGGGGGAGAGATTACCTGTCTTCCTGAGTGCCAGTTGAAGGTGGAGTCTGTAGTCACTGGCAGAGCCTCCTGCTTCCCGCTCGTGCCTCCAGCAGGGGATGGATAGATGGATGAGCCATTTCTTCTGTAAGATAGCAGCAGCCTTTCAGGTTCAGAACTCTGGGGCTTATTAGGAGCTGCACATGGTATTCGGTGCCTGTGAATTATGCAGGAAAGGGTCACCTTACCAGGCTGATGTAGACTCGGGGTAGGAGGACTGCTTGGGGGCCAGCGGTGCTGTTGGTGTGGGCTGGGCTGCAGCCAGGGATGCTGTTGTGTTTTCCAGCCTCTACTGCCCAAAAGACAACATAGAGGAGGCCCTCTTGCTGCTGCTCATCAGTGAGTCCATGGTAAGCCCCAGGCAACACTGACCCCAGTGGGTTGAGGTGATGGAGCGTGCTGGGATAGGCAGAGGCTATGCATGGCCTAGTCAAGCTCTGCCTCCCAGGGATGCCCGGAAGGTATGAGCTTCTTGCTTCTTACACACACACATACACACACCAGCTCTGCTGGGCTATGTTGAGAGACCTAGCATCTGTCTCTAGGTGGTTAGGGACTGAGTGTGTGTAAACCCCTCTTCTGGGATTACGAAATCTGATTACCACAAGTCAGCAGCCTGCACTGTCAGCATGGATGATGCCAGGGCTTGTTCAGGACACATGGGTGGGTCACCTCTGGCTGCACAGGCCTTCTGATGAGTACATATGTGGAGGGATACTGGACTGTAAGGCAGGGAGACTGCCCTTCCTTAGCCAGGCCAGGCCATTCTAGAACTGAACACTGCTGAGTACCAGCTGACCGAGCATGATAGGCATCCTGGGTCCATGCTTGTTGTTGCTTCAGAGGGAGGGACACCTAGTGGCTTAGCCAGATCTGGAGTACCAAGTGTTGGATTTATTCTTTGGGGAACTGGAAATGACTTTTTTCTCTGACTATAGAGTAAATCTCACTTTTAAATTTTAGATTTTTTTTTTTTTTTTTTTTTTTTGCCTAAGAGGTTTTTCTGTGTAGCCTTTGCTGTACTAGAACTCTGGCCTTGAACTCTTAGAGATACTGCCTCTGCCTCGATAGTGCTGGGATTAAAGGTGTATGCCACCACTGCCCAGCTTAAATTTTAGAATCTTGAAGTAGAACTATTGGAGTCCCCTCCACCTAGCCACAGCACCACCTATACCCTTCTGTGAGTCTACACTGAGATTACCTGTCTCTGGAGAGGTGGGCACCTGTCACCCTTGTGTGCTAAGAGATGAAGTGTAACTTACAGAGTGCTTTGGGTAATAAAGGGAAATGCAAAACCCTTGCTCTGCTAGGGACAAAGGTGGCTACTTCACTAGGTAAACATGATGTTGAATCATATGAAATTACCTGTTTTCAATTATTTATGGCTTACAAAAACAGTTTTCAGGATTGAGGTGCCCTTCTGTTGGTAGAGTACTTGTTAGCATGCACAAAGCCCCAGGCTTGTTCTCTAACATGACTTTAAACCTGATTTATGTCAGTAATTTGGCACTCGGATGGTGGGTTCAGGAAAGGCAGGAGGATCAGAAAATCAAGGTCATTCTCAGATAAAGAGAGGTTTGGGACCAACCTGAACTATCTGAGAACCTGTCTCCAAAAACAGAAGGAAGGAGAAAGTTATGTCAGTAGTTTCATGTCGCTCCAGTTAATACTATTGTGTCCCCATTTTACAGATGAGGGAATAAGAGAAGGGCTGCAGGATGGCTGTATATCTTGGTCAGAGCTCAGGTGACTCTCCGGCAAAGTTATTGACACCGCTGAGCCAGATACCCTAAGCTGCCCAAAGTCTGAAAGCAGAAACTTACTAGAATGTGGCCCATACATGGCACTGGTGAATTTCCCTGAATATAGACCTTTCTCCAAGCAGCCTTATGCTTTTTGCCTTGAGAGTAGCCCACTGACCTGTCCAGGAGTTGCAAGGTTACAGCCCTGGTAGAGAAGCTACACGGCTTGTTTTGCATGGTTGCTAGAAGGAGGTACCTCCTTGTGTTGGCTGGTTTGTTTTCTCTGGCCCACACCAACCCAGAAGACATTTGGAAATGAGGGACAGTCGGAGGAGAGTTAGCAGTAGACAACCTTAGAGTCCCATCCACAGAAGCCCCTCTCCCTTCACTACACACAGTCCTCTGCAACTTAGAGCAGTTTTCCAGAGATCCACCCAGCTTTCTCTAAACCCTCCTTCCTTCCACTTAGGTTCTTTTCATTTTGTTCTGTTTTGAGGCAAGGTCTTGCTATGTGGCTTTGGCTGGCTTGGAATTTACTATGTCGACCAGGCAGGCCTTGAAGGCCTAGATAGGCACCTGCCTACGCCTTCTGCATGCTGCAATTGAAAGCATGCACCACCATGCCTAGCACATTCTTTTTATTATTATATCTAAGGTTTGTGTATGTGAGCATGTACACATCATAGTGTGATTTCAGAGCTCAGAGGACAATTTGTGGAAACCAGGTCTCTCAGTACATGGGTCCTGGGGATCCAAATCAGTCATCCCCCTTTACCCACTGAGCCATCCTTCCGACTCCTGCAGCTGCATTGCTGATTGGCCAGAGAGTGAACTATGGCTTGGGTCAGGCCTTGCTCCTAAGGTTCCATGAACTTTCAGTTTGGCCTCTGTGCGCCTGAGAGATTTTCCTCACCGTTTTGCTGCTGGCTAGTCTTGGTTGTAGATGTGGAAAAACCTCTAGAGCAGCAGCTGGCAGCCTCGGCTGGGACTGCAGCATCTCTGACTGACTACGGTAAAAGCCACTCCTGCAGTGCAGACACTGTCACCATTGCTCCTCATGTCCAAGACGACCAGAGCCCCACCTGGCAGAGGATATTGTGGGTTTTTTTTTTTTTTTTAATGTTGTAGCCCCACTTTTATGGTTGTCTGGGATCTAGGTGCATGTCTGGTGCCGGCAGCTAACCTGTGTGATAAGATGAGGGAATGTGTCTTCGGAGAGATAAATAGAAATCACAGTGTTTTCCAGTAACGTCAGGGACTTGACTTACGACTACATGGAGATTTGTGCTTTGGACCCTGTTCTGTGTCTTTATGGCTTTTAGAGAATTTCAAATTCCACTCACGCAGATGTACACATCTACCAGTTACCCACCAGCCACTGTCTATGCACGCACGCATCAGTTTGCCCACCCATCTGTCTGTCCACTCACCCATGGTCTATTCACATGCTCAACATTAACCGGCTCTTAATCTTTTTGAGCAATTCTACTGTGCTGGACCACGCTCAGCACCATGTATAAAATAAAGAACACTTTCAAGTCCTTATCCCCAGTGTGCTCCCACCTCGTGCAGTGAGGGTTAAAGTCAGTTGAATCTTTGCTACTATTTTTGTTGAGCTGGGGAAGAATTCATTGCTGGTGTGGCCTCTCAGAACTAGAAGGTACAGAGGCCTGATATGGAACAAGTGTGGGAGGTTGGGGGAGGCTCCAGGGACAGGCACCTGAGCCTTATCAAACCAACTCTGTGTTATGCTGGTGCCAGGTGCCTGGCTGTGTGGATCCTGTATTTGTCATTCAGAACTAAGTAAGATTCTTCCCTCCCTGAACCCATTTCTCATCTGTGAGATGGAGTTAATTAACCCTCCATGGAAGGAGTTTGGGTGGATTAAGAAAATAAGCACAGAGCTATCTCTTTGGGTTGTTCAGTGTGTGTTTTCATCCTGGGGTGGAGGAAACCTTGATTCTGACTTAGTTACCACTGAAAACATGTAAGCTCTAATCTAGTTGAAGACTGAGTGTATTAGTGTGTTCTTTTAAAGAAAGGGGCTTCCTGAGCAAGGTTCCATTTGGGACTCAGCAGATGACACACACAGTGTCCCAGCTTTTGGCACCTGGTTTGCTCAAAGGCAGGCGAGGCCTTGCTCTGCAGAACGCTGCCAGCTCAGAGCCCATGGTTTAGTACCTGTGACAGGAAGACTGTGACGTCTGCCACAGGAACTGTGGTGCTGGGTAGATGAAACCTGTCACAGAGCATGCTAGCTCTTGGCTCTGTGGACTGCAATCCAAGAGCTGGTGATAATTATGTCTGCCAGTAGGGGACACCAGCAGGAGCCGAACATGACCACATGACATGTCCCCCAGGAAGGGGGAGAATCCCTGGGTACAGATGCTTCCCAGATGCTTCTTTCCGGGTGATTGTTGAGATGCCAGCAGCAGGCCCTGAGGCTCACTTGATGGAGAGGCTGTCTCAGTGAAGCCTCTGAGTAGGGCTTTGGCATCTTACTTCAGGACCCATTCCTGGCAGGGAGACAGCACCTAAGACCTGGGGAGACCCTGTCTGCATTTTGCTTTGGTTCCTTCTTCAGCAAAGCCAGCCCAAGGCCTTCAATACTGTCAGTCAAGACTGCTGGACACTTTCTGAGAGGAACCTGGAATCAGAGAAGCAGCTGAGGTGAAATCAGAATGTCAGTGTTTCAGCTAGCCCTCTGCCCTTGGTGTGTGTTGGTCAGTTTACTCGGCCTCCCTCAACCTTCCTCGGTCATCTATAAAATGGGATGAGAGTAGGCAAGAGGTTGTAGGGATGATCAGGTGCCACTTAGGAAGTCTTTCATTTCCCCCACTTAGATGGAAACCCTGTCTGGGTCCAGGATTAAGAGGAGGACAGAGCTGAGCAGAGGTGAAGGTCAGAGCCAGCTGAGCCGCATCTAAGTAGACATTGGGAACTGCAAGAACAATCAACTTGGAAAGGAAAGCACTGGCGCCTGGACTGTCACTTAATGTTCATCTTCAGGCTCTCAGCCCACCTCTGGGAAGGTTTTCTTTGTCCCACTGCTGTCAGGTTTCATGAGCCTGATAAATTGATAGGGATGAGCACCCCCTTTCTGAAAAGTTAATTTGAGGCCTCCACCTAGTAGGGCCTCAGCAAGCGTTGTGCCTGCCTGAGGAAGTGAGCTTCCCTGCGTTTGTCTCAGGGCATTTGTCCGACAAGCAGTGGTGGGCCCTGCTGGTGTAGTGCTGGCACATGACAGGGATGTGGCCAGGCTCCTGGCCATCTGAAAGCTCTCCTCTGCGAGAGGTTATCCTGGGAAAACCACCAGAGAGACAGGGGTGAGGAATAGGGATACCTCTGGGGTCCTGCCTGAGGACCAAATGCTTGACTTAGTAAGGACAGAGCATCCCACAGCAGGAGCCAAAGGCTGGGTGTGGGAGACACAGCAGTACATAGTAGACAGGGTAGGCAGGGAAAACCCAGGGAGAATTGTCACCGTTATCCCGAGAACAGCACAGAGGATGATGGGAGAGAAGACAGCGCAGTAGCTATATAATTACACTAGCAAGCCTGTTCACGTCGCTCACTGCCTTCAGTCTGGAAGTCTTCACTGTGTCTGAAGTCTTCCCGATGAACCAGGACTCAGGCTGTGTATCTAGACAGGAAAGGGAAAGAATGAGCTACCTCTGGACAGGCTACTTGTGAAGCCTGTGAGCCTGTGTGGCCAAGAGTCAGTGAGCCCAAGGAAAAGGGAGGGGAAGCTGGGGCGCTCCTGGGGAGGGATCGCAAGCCTAGTTGTGGCACCCCTGCCTCTGAGGCTTGTTCTGGCTCAAGCCACACATGAATTCATGCTCCTTTGTGACTCACAGACCCAGACTTCCCATTTTTCTCATCCAGTTTCCTCACCCAACCCTGTTACCATGGTTACATACATAGGCACTGCCCAGCAACCAGCATTAGCCCAGCATGTTGTAGGTTTTTTTAATCCTGCTCCCAAAGCCATGGTAGCAACTAGACAGACGTTTGCTTCTGGCTGTCCTGTGGTAACCATGTCCCCTCCTGCACAAAAGCTCCAAGGACCCCTAAGAACACGCTAGCACAGCTGTCAGCCTGTTGAGGGGCCAGGTCCTGTTTCATCTACCCCATCACACTCAGTTCTGGAAATCTACCCCGTAACCCCTAATGCACACACCTGACACACCCAGAGGCCTGTCCTCTTAGGGCAGGTTCTACTGTAGACAAAGGAGTTTCTATGCCAGCCCAGAGTAGTCTTCCTGGGTCATTGCTTGCTCCACAAAGGTGGATTTATGAAGTTTTGTGTTTAGCAGCTCAGCCTTAGAAATGGCATGCCCTGTCACACAGTGATGAGGTGGCTGGGGCTGCCAGGGTCCTGGTGTGTGAGGCCCAGGGATACAGAGAGGTGGGTGGACTGTAGGAAAGCACCTGTCTGAGCTGGGAGTTGCCAGTGGACTGACACAGACAAATGCACAGTGACAAACTCAGTTGAGCCTCAAAGACAGGAAAGAGTAGTGAGTGCTTTGTGGCTGGAGAGAAGTCAGGTAGGGAGGAACAGACAGAGAAAGGCATTTAAATGTCATTTTGAGGACAGTGGTGACAGCATACTCTGAACTATGCTCCAAACATGGCTTCAGTGCACCGTGGATTCCCCAGTCCTTGAAAGTGCCCAGTGAGTCCCTCTACCTCAGAGATGCCACCCTTGCAGAACACCTGGCCTATCCCTTCCATCCTGATTTCTTCCTACTAGACTCCAGCACGCATGAGCAGATGCATCCCTCCCGGATCTCTGTTTTTCATCTCCTCCTGCCCTCCCCACGACTGCCTGGAGGAGTCCACCACCTGAAGTCCGCACTGGGTGCCTGGAGCTAAGCTGGAGGTGGAGGAGTGGGGAGGGACATGGCCAGGAATGGAGCACAGGTTGTGTTCCCACATTGCTGTGTGGGTGGGTTTCACCGGGAGGGAGAAGATTTCTTGGCACTTTCCATTCCTTAACTGTTTGCAGTTCCCGGCTAGGTTTAACAGACTGGCTGTAGCAGTGATCTCTCTGAGGATTTCCTACCATTTCTGGTACTTTCTCCCAGGCATCCTCTCCCCAGCCATCTGTGTTTCTTGAGGAGGAGGAATACAGATAACCTGGGAGCTTCATGCCCTTGCTTACTGGAGGGAGGGTGGCTCTGTGTGGGAGCAAATAGTGAGAGTGGTGGGTAGGATGGGGCCTTGGATCTGGTGGGATCCTCAGGTTTCAGGGCCAAGCTCCTTCATTCTGTCTGTCAGGCCAGTCCTTGGCTGACACGACGGCCTCTGGGAACCAAAGTAGACGAAGACAGGGAAGGCAAAGCAGCTGAAGGAGAGGATACTGGGAGGCATCAGCAAGAGTGTAGGGTTAGATCTCAGCTTTGCCAAGTACAGCCATGGGAGTGTATGAGGGTCACTTCAGACCCCAAATGTCCCTGCCCTGATGACACTGAGGGCCCCACAATTGTGGAGACTGGTTAGCTACCCTAAGCGTGACTATGAATGAGAGAGGACCTGATGATGCTGTCACATGTGAAACAAAACAGCATGCTGAATGCCAGCCGCTGACAGATGCATTCACATGAAAGGCATATGGCCACAGCACTGCCCTTGCAGCTTCTGTAGGTTGGAAATCTTGCAGGGTTTCAAAATGAACACTAGGACCTTGAGCCTTAGGTTGACCTGTCCCCCACTTGGACCAAGGGTTTTCTGTGTTTGGAGAGAGCTTTGCAGGGACAGGGGAGGCTATTTCCAAGGGTGTGGTCAGTTTCTGGGACTGTGGCAGTAGGAAAGTGTGACAACAAATGAGTGGGGTTAGTGGGATGGGCCCCTGTGGGGTCCATCTGCTTTTTTACCCTCACCATCTTTTCCAAACTACATTTCACCCATAGGCAACTCGGGACGTGGTACTGAGTAGGGCACCAGAGCAGGCGGAGGACCGGAAAGTAAGCCTGCAGAATGCTTCAGCCATTTACGACCTCCTGAGCATCACACTGGGCCGGCGAGGCCAGTATGTCATGCTTTCTGAGGTAGGGTCAGTCACTCAACCTACCTCACTTCCTAGGAGTTAAATAATTCACAGAGGGAATCGCATGAGGTGGCCATTCGTCCTTCCCCACTTGCCTTTTCCTCTCAGGCTGGCCTGCCTCTCACTAGCCCTGTGACCTCCAAGTCAGTCACCCTAGCCTCGTTCATGGATTTATCATCTGTGCAGTAGGGGTAATTAGAGACCTTACCTTAGGAAGGAAGGAAGAAGGAATGAGTCGATACATATAAAAGGTGGAGCGCCCTACCACGCCCCGTGACAATAAACACTAGTTATTTTTATTTCATAACCCTTATTTCATTTGCTCATCAAAATGGCCGTCTGAAACCATTCATGTATTATGGAGGTGGGAACCAAGGACTACAGAGCGAGACAACCATTGCTCAGCATCACAGTGTATGTGTGGCCAGGACTGGATTGTCCCTGTGTTCTCAGGCTGCCTCTAAAGGCTCTCTGAAGTCAGTGACTTGGGCCATGGTTACCCTGTGAGGGACTGGGATGACCTGGGCAAGCGGGCAGCTGGTGTGGCAGTGCTGACCACCTCTTCCTCCCCAGTGCCTAGAGCGAGCCATGAAGTGTGCATTTGGAGAATTTCACCTTTGGTACCAAGTGGCCCTCTCCATGGTGGCTTGTGGGAAGGTAAGGCACAGGGCTGTGGGGGTGGGGGTTAAACGCTACTTTGGTCCCTTCCGGAGGTGGAGTGCAATGGTTTCTCAGAGTTTGGTGCTGGAGAAGTGAGTGTTGATAGAGAACTGTGACCCTGTATTGGGATGGCTTTCTGAGGTGGATGTGGAAGGCTCTGTGTTCACGTGCTAGTGATGGTGAGTGTGCCCATGGGTAGGTATGAGTAGGGATGTTTCTTCCTGTGGTCCACCAGAGTGTTGCAACACTTCTGCTGTTGGCTCTAGAAGAGGGGAACACTTCCTCCCCAAATAGTTGTGAGTTGGGAACATGCCTAGGAGGGATAGCTGCTGATGAATGTATCAAGAGGTACCTGGGTGGAGACAGCAGAAGAGGCCAGCTCTGCCCAGAGCCTGCGGCACCAGGCTAGGCATTCCCCTTCATCTGCCCAGCTTCTGCTCCAGCATCCCTGATTTTTGCTCAGATCAGAACTACACTTATGTAAGCCTCTATTTTAAGCAGTGACATGAAAGGAAAACCTTTCCGGAGCTGGGGGCTGAGGGAGATATGTCTGAGGATGCTATGAATGCAGGAAACAAGGTGGTCTGAGCTTGCAGACTGTTCCAAGAGCTGTAAATACCCAGGGCCCTTTCGTGGGGCTGAGGGAATCCCTCGCCCCCTGCCCATCTGTGCTATGTTCCATTTCTAGCCCCACAGCCTCTCCGAGGAGGCCTTCCCAATGTGCCAGTACCGCCTCTGCAGATGGAGGGTTGCCAGCCAGCCCTGGGTCTCTGCAGTAAGACAGGCCAGGGCCTGGAAGGGAAGGGGCAGAGGACCAGGCGCTGCAGGCTTGTCCAACTGTCTGCAGAGCATAGCCAAAGTCAGTGAGAGGCTCCTTGGGCATCCTCTGCAGGGCCTCGCTCTTCCCTGCCCTTCTCCATCACAGGACCCATCTCCCAGAGCATCTCAGAGTCACAGCATGACGACTGGCTGGCTCTGCTCAGCAGGGTGTTGTCAGAACCCAAGGAGAATTCCATATACAGACAGGTCTGGCCCTGCAGGATTAAAGGAGACACTCCCAAGGAGCAAGCAGCATGAGATCAATGGGCAGTGGATGTGGGGAGGGAGTTCCAGGCAGAGGGGAGAGTGAACCAAGGAAGAGGGGCCAAACGATGAACAGGAGAGGGTATGCAGGACTTGAAGGCACCAGCCTACCTAGGGAGTAACAGTCAACAGTCAGCTGGGTACCTGTGGCTGGACCTTATACGGATCCTGCACACACAGGAGCATCTTCCTGCCTCCCCCAAACAGGAAACACTTGTAGCCTTAGAATACCTAGAGCTGCTCCGAGAGACACATGGCCTAGAGCCGTGGGGTCTTTTACCTCTTATGGGGAAGCTGGACCCAAAGTGGTCCAGACCCCGGCCTTTGGGAAGCCATTCCCTACTCTAGCTCCTTCATGATCGAGCAAGGTGGCCCGAGGGAGTTGGAGTGGTTAGTAATTCCTCATATCTAACTAAGGCTACACAGGCTGCAGACATTGGTCTCCACCAACCCATGCACCCAGTGCTCTGGGAGATTGTTCTATAAGGTGTTCTCCAACCCCCCTGGGAATCTTGCATGCCAAAACCATTTGCCTGACTATCCTGGCAGACCTCAGAGGAGTGAGTAGCTTGCCTTTACTGAGCCGAAGGTAGGAATCCAAGTTCTATACCTTTCAGAAGGTACGGCTGGGCAGATATAAATATGCCCGGTGTTTTATCCCACAGGAATAACGGATGAGTTCTGTGGCATGATTTAGGTCATTCCCTCTCTCAGTCTCCATGCGGCAGTTGCATTGGCTGCGTTGCTAGGTAACCGGCATGACAGGGGGAAAAAAAGAAGCCTGCTGCTCCTACTTCTGGGTCCTCAGATGGCTCCTTAAATAGCAGTGTTTTTCAGTCTGTAGGGGGTGGGGTGGGAAGCAGTGGGTAAACTGTGGAGGTCAGGACTAGAGAATCCTGTGTTTCCAGGATGCAAAGGTCAGAAGCTGAGGAGAAGCCTGAGGCTTTCTGGGGTGTGTAGATGGAAGGATAGTGGTGAGGGACTTAGTGTGTCATTCCCAGGAGAGCATCTCTGAGGAACTGGGTCCTGGCGGCTACCACACAGCCTTCCTTGCCACAGTCTACACTGAGAACTCTGTTACGCCTGTTGTTTTCTGGTCCTGGCTTTGTGCTGTCCTATCTTAGAAAGATGGGGGATTTGGGACATTTGTCTTCTTCCCTGGTACTTCACTTTCTGTGATCTCCTGGAGGGCTCGTCTGTCTTTCTCATCTGGCTCCATCACCCCAGCCCAGTACTGAGCCCAGGGTAGGCCCAGGATGAACATACCTACAGTTAGTCTCAATGCCCTGCTTCCTTATAAGAAAACAACTGAGACTGAACGATTTATAGTTAAAAGCTCATTTGCCTCAGTAGTTTCGGAGCACAAGGACCGGGTGTCAACATTGGCCACCGCAAGGCAGGTGACATAACAAGAATGAAAACAAGTGGCAGAGATTGTACAGCAAGACAGGAAGCCAGGTGGGGAGTTGAAAGTCTTGTTCATTTTATACCAGTCCTTGCAAGAACTATGAGAACAATATCCAGTTCTTTTAGGGCACACACAATGACTGTTAAGCATCTCCCAGTATAGAGCCCATCTCTTCATAGTTCTATGACTTGGGACTAACCTCTGAGAATGAAGCCTCTAGCACATGCATTCTTGGAGAACACACTCAGAATGTATGCAAACCATAGCTCAGTCAGAGCCCTAGGAAATCTGTAACACCGGGTAGAAGAAAGTTCTTCCATAGATGGTGGGGAATGGAGAGGTAACCTGGAGGCAAGGGGGAAACACATTGCAGTCATCCTACTGCAGGCAGATGAGCCTGCCAGAACCCCCCTTTTCTTAGTGGCACCCTCAGAGTTCCCAGGAAAGAAGAGGACTAATTAAAGGAGCTCAGTTCGCAGTAGAACCCAAAATGTGGTAATTGCTGTAGTCACACACATATACCTGAGGGTCACAGGTTAGAAGCTTACCTGCCAGGAGAGTCACTAGTCTTTCCTTCAGAATGTGTTGATTCAGAAAGCATAAGGTTCCAGGTTCCAGACCATGGAACTGAACGCGCATACACACACACACACACACACACACACACACACACACACACACACACCAGCTTCTTCTGGCCAAGGTCATCACTACAGAGACCATAGGGTAGTGTTTAAGAGTTAGGCCCAGGCTATGTTCGAAACCTTTCTTGGTCACTTATGGGCTATGTGGCTTTGAACCAGTTGCTTGACTGCTCGGCTCTTCTCTCAGTTGTAGTGCTGCCTGTCTGGTGGGGATGTTGTGAAGATCCAACCCTCTCCTGGAGAAGTTAGCAAACTCTCGGTAAAGGGTCAGTTTAAACTGACTCAGCCATCCACTCCAATGTGGTGTCATGCAGCAGCACAGAGTATGTCCTAACAGGTGTGAGTGTCAACCAGACCTTATTACAAAAACAGGCAGTGGGTTAAACTCAGCCGGTAGGCTCTTTTTGGCAGCCTCTGACTTAGAAAAATGCCTGGCACTTGATAAAATATAGAGTATTATTGGAATGGCTGACATACCTGTCTAGACCTGGATACCCTTCCCTTCTGACCCTCCCTACCGCTCCTCAGCAAATCCTAGAGCCCTAAGGGCCCTCAGCTTCCTGTCTGGGGTCTCCCTGAACCCCCCTCCACTGTCTCGCCTTTCTTTGTACATCTGTACACCTGTCCAGTCCTGTTACTAGCTCTCTTCTCTAAGGACAGGGTTAGAGTCCCTGTCTATTCTCAAATCTCTGTGTTTCTCATCTGAATCCTTTCTGTCTGTTATCATGTTAGGTGTTGTCACGTCACCAGAGGGTGAGCTTCGTGGTCTCCATTCTCCAATGGAGAGAAACAAGGCTCAGAGGACTCACCTGCAGTGAACATCACGGGGACTTCTCCCATTGGGCTCTCTTCCTGGGGTACAGAGCAAGGACTGTTGGGAGAACTACCACAAAGGACATAGGGCACCCTAGATGATGGAGACCTAGGGTAGCCAGTGATCGTGTTCCCTACTCTTGCTCTGCAGTCAGCCTACGCCGTGTCGCTGCTACGTGAGTGTATGAAGTTGCAGCCCTCGGACCCCACAGTGCCCCTGATGGCTGCCAAGGTCTGCATTGGGTCCCTGCATTGGGTGAGTGCCATGTGAGGGTATGGCAGGCAGAGTCTCGGTTCAATGACTTCCTGGGGAGGACTCTAGCAAGTGGGAATGATATGGGGGGTACTTTCAGTAGAAGAAAGGGTGCCACCCTTGTGTATGGACAGGAGAACCCACTAACCTTAATCTGGACAGCACAGCACCAGTTGAGATGGTAATTTGACTGTGGTTCAACTTTGAAATGTGTTCTTCAGAGAGTAACACAGATGGGAAGAAGTCAGGGTTGGGTGGCAGGTAAGACCAGCCTACAGCCTAGAGGTAGACCAGAAAAGAGGCTGCAGATGACTTCATAGTTATAGAGAAGGGGAGGGTTCGAAGTCAACCCTAGCCTGAGACAAAACAAAGATGGCCTCCTTGCAGCCCCTTCGTTGTCTTTACTGAACCCCTAGACTTTCCTGGATCCTGATGTCTGCTCCCCACTTCTGCTGAGGCAGCTGTTAGGGGGAAACTATAGCTCAAAGGATATTTCTGCTCAGCTGATGGCCTTTACTGGGGGCTCATGAAAGTGTTCCTCAAAGGTTAGTAGCTTGAAGCAGTAAGAACAGAGGGAATCCTGAGCCCCAGGCCTTTGATGGGCTCAGACCCAGGACACTGGGTCCTAGGGAGTGCTGCTCTAACTGGTAACTGTCTCCAGAGAATCTTCACTTGGGTCCCAGTCAGCTTCCTGATATGAGGGTGAGTCCCTTTTTTATACTCTGGGTGACACAGAGCGAGTTCATCATCCCTCACACCTGTCATCTTGTGACACACATAACCTCTCCAACAGGCTACAGAGGCCCCATTCCTTCCTCTGCATTCTGGATCCAAGCCAAGCACCCACTCTGTTGTAGGTGGCATACAAGGCTGCAGGCTACAGTCCTGGGCAAAGGTGCTGGGAGCTGAAGGTGCGGAGGGCTGAGTTACCCAACCCCCAGCTCAGACTTCTTATTATTCCAGAGCGTCTGAGAGGGAACCCTGGGCTCATCCCTTAGATGAGCCTAAAATACCCATGTCTCTGGGAGCAGGGCTGGGGAGGGCACATGTGCTCCCCTGAGCTGCCAGCGTCAAGGAGCTGTGAGTCCACCAATGGCACCCTTGCCAGGAAGCCCTAAATTTAGGTCTTCCCACCATGGAGGAGCCGTTTCCCTCCACTGCATAATTACAGTGATTATGTGCATTCAGATTACATGGTAATAAAATTAGGATCAAATCAGTCCAAATTGAAATCAGATGAGTTAGGAGCAAAGTAATCAATGACAACATAAATAGAAAAGCCCAAAAGGAAGCTTAAACATGGAGACTTGTCATCAGAAAACAGGAGAAAGACGAGCTGTTACTAGGGACTGAGAACAGTTTGAGTATTGAATGGTCAGCAAGACTCTTCAGGGCAGTAGGGATGAGGCAGCCTTCCTGGCCTGGATGCTTCCTCTGGACACCTTCATCCCCTCATCTTTTATTAAAGTTAGTTTTCTTTGTTTTCATTTTGTGTGGCTTTTTTTCCCCTGCATGTATGTCTGTGCACTATGTGTGCAATGCCCACAGAGACCAGAAGAGGGCATCGGGTCCTCTGGGACTGGAGTTACAGATGGTTGTGAACCACCATGTGGGTGCTAGGAATCTAACCTAGGTCTTCTAGAAGAACAGCCAGTACTCTCAACTGCTGAACCATCTTAGAGTCTAGTTTGTACTCACCTTGGGCATGGATTGAACTGTGCTATGCTTCTCCAGGGCAGAACTTGGTCTTTTCTGAGACCAATGGGTAATGCAGTGAGTGTCTATGCCCCTGCCCTCCAGGAACTCCGTCTCTTCACTGTGACCTTTGCCCGGTGTTTCCCAGTGTCTTCTGCACCCAGTGCTTTGCCTTGCTTTCTTGCCACAAGGCAAATCTGGGGAACCGGTAGAAAAGATGTAGACATTTTCTTGGCTCCTTCCAAAGACATTTAAAAACGATTTAATTTTAAAAGTTGGAACCTCTTCAGGAGATGTAGAGGCATGCGTGTATACTGTATGCCACAGGGACAGAAGACGAGGTTGGAAATAGGATGTAGGTAAGCTCGCTTTGCGAAGGTCTGTAATGTGTCTCGCATGGGATCTCTATGTCCCGAGTGAGCAGAACAGGTGCCAGAAAGAGCATAGGCTGTGGTTTCCCAGATAGGGCTCAAGTCTTTTTAGTCTACCTACTCACTAGCCTGTGTGACTTTGAGGAAGTGAGTCTCTCTGTGTGTGCCTGGTTCCTCATCTGTAATGTGGGAGCTGGCATGCCTGCTAATTGGGTGGCTGTGAGCCTTAGGAAATGGTATGTCTGCATGGCACATTGCAGGCACATGACAAATGATTGCCGTTATTGTCTATGGCACCTTCAAAATAGTAAGCATTTAGGAAGGACATGGCTTTGCTTTCCTTTCCAAGTCCAGGAGGATGGGTTGTTCATGAAGCAGGGAAGCACACCAGCTCTCTTGCCTCTGCCTTGTACAGGTTTGAAAGTGCCTATTACTCCCTGAATAAAAAAAGCAGATTTTCCACAAAGCAGCTCCAGGTCCTACAGGAAAGGACCCAGGAAAAACTGGAGGTTTTTAAACAGAGCCTGCAGTCTCAGAAAGAAGTGCTCTCCAGTCCCCTGGGAAGAGAGGAAGCAGGTGGAGCATCTGAGGCAGTGAAGGAGGCTGCAGGAGATAGAAGGCAACCCTGAGCCCAGCAAGTGTGCCAGCTCAGCTCCAAGTCCACTGTGCAGGAACCAAATTAGGAGTCCCTTGGAGACAGAGAAGCTTGTGAAAGCACACAGTGTCTCCTTACTTACAAAGAGCACCGCAGAACCACCGTACAGTGCACCTTGCTTTCCCAAGTGTCAGGGAAGGAAGCTGAGAGAGTGCAGAGGGCAGCCATGGACCACTCCGACTGGCCTGGGATGGAGCCACACATAGCTCTGCCATTTGCTGACTGCTGACCGTGGAGCTGGGGGTCACATAAGCTCCCTGTGCCTTATAACCTCCTGCCATGGTGCTATGACATGGCTGTCAGGCCTCAGGCTGCTTAGAAACCCAGAGACAGGGAGAACCTTCCTTAGGTGGCCATGGTTGTTCTGGGTGAGTGTTAGGAGACAACACTGGGAAACCCTCAGGTCCAGAGGACCACTGGCTTCATAAATTGGAGACAAGGAGGAAGTGTCTGGAGTCTGGACCTGAGTTCTGCAGCAGGAGGAGGCTAACAAGGATAGAAGTAGTGTTGGGCAGCCAAGAGCCATATATATGCCACAGTACATATGGTCACTGCTGTGGACCTTGACAGTCAAGCATACCAGACATCACAGTACCATGGCTCCAGTCCTCCCAGCAGCCCTCTGAGGGAGACATTTGTCCCCAGTTTACAGGAGCAGGAACTGAGGCCCGCTGGATAACCTCAAAGGGCTGGAGGCTAGGCAGTGTGACTGGTGTTGTGTCCTCATCACCACATGGCTCTGCCTCTGTGAGGGGAGCTGACAGGAGCTGCTTCTGAGTCTGGTTGTGGTCCTAGCACTTCAGAGCCAGGGTGGCAGGGCCAAAATCTAAAATCTTCAGATTGCCACACCTGCATTAGATGAAGAGAGACAGGACCTAATAAAATGTTCTGGTTTTGTTTAGTTTTCATTTTGCTATGACAGCATCCCCCCATTTGCTAGCTAAAGTACCCATGTCCGTTAAGACCATGTGTAATTATTGTATTGTACATTAACTTACTTGGAATTAATACTATTTTTCCTTACTTGGAATTAATACTATTTTTCACTTTACCACAGTGAATCCACTTGCAGAAAGCCTGCCTTGTAGGTGGCACCAGAACTCAAAATACTGTTGGCTCTAATGAATAATCATGAGTCTCAGGAATTTCTCATTCCCTGCACAGTGGGTGCTATGCCCCTTCAGGCTTTTAGGGGTTTTGTTTGCTTTCTTTTATGCACACGGCTCATCATAGCTGTGTTCACACTGGGGACTTATCCTATTCATTGCTCCGTAGCTAACAACCTCTGACTCAGGAAATTCCACTATAATCCAAGGATAGAAACTTTACCTGTGCACCCTCCCCAGCCATGGCCAGCAGTCAGAGATACCCTACTTACGCTGGGGAGATCACCTTAAGTCGGGATATTTGTAGGGTTGGGCACTGCTGGAAGCCAACACGAGCATGAATCTCACCTCCACTGGACTGCCTGTGTGATTCTCTGGCTGGATAGAATACCTGTGGTTGGGATGTGGCTGTCTGTCTGGTGGTGTGGAAGTGTGTACGAGTGGGAGGAAGATGTTGAAAGAAGCAACCCTGGGTTCCTGGGAGCCGATGTTCTGAATGATACATAGACATGCTGCTATAAGGCACATAGCAGGTTAGGAGCCCTGTCTTACTCAGGGTTTCACTGCTGTGAAGAGACACCATGACCAAGGCAACTCTTATAAAGGACAACATTTAATTAGGGCTGGCTTACAGTTTCAGAGGTTCAGTCCATCATCATCATGGGGGGAAGCATGGCAGCATCCAGGCAGACATGGTGCTGGAGGAGTCAAAAGTTCTACATCTTGACCCAAAGGCAGCCAGGAGGAAGGTCTTTTTTCACACTGAGCGGAGCTTGAGAATTAGAAAACTTTAAACACACATCCTCCGACAAGGCCATATTTCCTAACAGTGCACTTTCCATGAGCCAAGCATATTCAAACTACCACAGGCACCTAGGGAAGAGTTGGTGGCAACACATGAGAATAGATATAGCCTTAGCCCCACCCTACACCCTAGCCAGCCACACTCTTATGAGTGGTGCTACAAGCTGTCCATAAATTCTGCCTCCTAGGCCTTCTCCTTGTGTCCCATGCTGTGTGTAATTATGTGTGCCCATGTGGCCCGTGCCAGTTGGGCCTTTTCCAAGTGGAACAGTCTCCTGCTCCTGGGACAAAAACAGCCCAAGGCCTTTCCCCACACACACAATGTTCAAGCTCACTGGTTTCCTGCTCAGGAAGGGAGGGAGCAAGCCCTAGACTAGCCTGTGTGGCAGCCTGCCTACTCTGCAGGTTGGCCATGTTCAATAAGGCACATGTTCCCAAGACCCGAAACCAGGTCTGGCTGCCTGTCTGCTGAACAGGCCCTACAGAGACTACATGAGGAGGAGCCACAGATACTGGCCTGTTTTGAGTTCACCCTCTCAGTAAAACAGGCTTTAGGGACCTGTGACCTTGAGCACTGGCTCCTTGGATGGGGAACAGGCCCAGGGAGACATTTCCTGGTAGATCAAACAGCTGTCTCTCCTGTGTAGTCGTATGGCCCAGATAAGTCACGTTGTCTATAGTTCCAGCAAGAGGAGCTATTCTGTTTGTACTTACAGCTGACAGTGTCCCAGGTTGCTGACTGTGTTGCCTTCCCTGCTCAGGACAACAAAGCCCACCCCAGTGACCACTACCTCTCCTCTTTGCAGCTAGAAGAGGCAGAACACTTTGCCATGGTGGTGATTAGCCTTGGAGAGGAAGCAGGAGAGTTCCTGCCTAAAGGCTACCTGGCCCTGGGCCTCACCTATAGCCTGCAGGCCACTGATGGTGAGTGCCACACCCAGGACCGGTTGCCTGGGATGTTGCCTGAGGCTTCCCAGCTGCCTCCCCAGCATCTCATTCCACTAGTGATCTGTCCTTGCTTCTCCACACAGACACTCGCACTCCTCTGGGACATGTGCATGCACATATACTCTTTGTGGCACATACGTACATGCACACACATACACTCCCCAACACACGCATGTGCATACACATGGCACATGTATACACATACACTCCCCTTCACACACACATGCATACACATCTCTTGGTTCCAAGAGTTTCCACTGGTGCTCAGACAACCACTAATGTGCAGTTCCTCCTCATGGACCCAGGTCTGTCACCATGTAGGTGCTGCCTGGGCCACATTGCCTGTAGTGCTTCCTGTCTACAGTGCCATCCATCCTTCACCTCACCATGGCTTCCTTCTGCACCTCCATGCCTGCCTGTACCCTACAATCTGCAGCAGTCCTCTAGTGTCTTTGAAATCCCTCCTCAAACATGGCACAGACCCAAGTACCTACAGGATTATCTTATGGTTTTTATCGCTCCTGCCCTTGTTCCTAACCATTCTTGTTCAGCCCAATGCCTCCACATTGAGCAGATAGACACCTACTTTTGTGTTCTTGAAGTCTGGAGAGAAGAGGTGATGAACCCCACTCAGACTTCACCTGCATCTCATAGTAGTACCTGCTCCTGTGTGTAGCCTCAAGGTACCCTTGAAGCCATAGAGGACAGTGTGGTGCTGGGTGTCTTCTGCCCCTCACACATTGAGTCAGGGGATCTTCAGGCCCTGTCATCCTGGCTAGTGAGATGGTCACCAGTCCCTTACCTATGGTATGCTTCTGTCACAGCAGTTTTCGGTTACTGTACCCTGAAGTTGCACATGGGGACCTGGTAGTCTCCTTCTTTGCCAAGTTGTTGTGCCCTGGGGATGGGCCAGGGAGAGTCGCACTTCTGTAGTGACCCCTCTATCTATCATGTCTCCTGCAGCCACCCTGAAGTCCAAGCAAGATGAGCTTCACCGAAAGGCCCTGCAGACCCTGGAGCGGTGAGGAGACCTAACCCTTTGCTTCTTTGCGTGCAGGAGAGAATGGAGGGTCCCACGATGAAGTTTCACTCTCTGAAATGGATATTTCTGTCTCCCTTTTGTAGATAAGGAAACCAAATTGCCAGGAGGTCACCCAGCAGGCAGGAATATGTTGTTGTGGTCAGGTGACTTTCCCCTTAGCCCTGGGCACTGGAGAGCCCTGTGGTCAGCTCAAAGCTGGGTTGCTACATCAGCCAGGCCCAACCCTTGTTCGTGGGGCTCTCGGGCTTCTGCTGGTGTTGTGATTCATGATGGAAAGCAGGAAAAGCAGCCTATATGGCAGCGGTTCTCAACGTGCAGGTTGCCTTTGGGGTTGCATATCAGATATCCTGCATATCAGACATTTACATTATGATTCATAACGGTAGCAAAATTAAGTAGCAATGAAGTAATTTTATGGTTGGCGGTCACCATAACTTGAGGGATTATGTTAAAGGGTTACAGTATTAGGAAGGTTGAGAACCAGAGTCCTTCTAGCCCTGGCCTGACCCTATCGGAGCTGCAGGAACCTCCCACCCACAGCCTGGACCTCACAGAGATTTTCTAGATTCAGGAATGAAGAAAGCAAGGTCTTTACTCCAGGTCTCACCTTGCTCATACCCAGCCCACATGAGCCTTCCTCCTCCCTCCAGTGACAGGGATGATACTGGGGAAGGCCTGGCTAGGACTCCTTGTACCACTTTGATTGGAGCATATGACCCAGCAGCCTCCCTCTGGGTCAAGTTGTTTCCCAGTCGCAAAATCAAGATATTCCAGTCCTAAATAACACCTGAGGCTTCTTGCTCAGGCGGGAGGAGACCTGCGTCCTCCTCAGCCAGTGTGCTGTCCTTTAGCAGGAGAGCCAAGGTCGGGCTGAAGGCCACATAGGGAAACAGCATTCACAGACAGCTTCCCATCCCTGTCCTTCCCTTGACATCTGTCACCTGTGGAACCATCGGCTGCCATCTTGAGAGGGGCTGGCAGAATCTCCCACCATATTACTCACAGCCTCCAGCACAAGGCTGGCACTGCTCAATTCATAGTAACTGACTTTTGACTCCCTCTCCTCTGCAGAGCCCAGGAACTGGCACCTGATGACCCCCAGATTATCTTCTATGTCTCCCTGCAGCTGGCCCTCGTCCGACAGGTGTGTTGTCTCAGTTCCTAACCCTTAGATCCATGGGGCATCTGACCTCCTTTCTCTATCCCTTGGTGTCCTTGTCTTTGTGTGGGGTCCACTGCAGATTCTGTCAGTGTGGTTACACCTCAGCCCACTCAGGTGGACACACAGGAAAGGTTATTCTGCACCCTGACTTTTCTTAGAATATTGCAGTCTCAGAAACTGGTAAGTGACCACGGCATCATTTGCTTGTGTCCTGTACCCTACCCCCAACGCAGGGAAAGAGTGACTGGCACATGGGGCTATTTCTAAATTGGCTACTATGTTACCCAAAGCTCTCTCCTGACCGTGGAGACACCACTGCAGGCCCTGACCTCAGGGGTTCTGTAGGGTTCTTCTATCCACTAACACCTTTGTCCCCCCAAGACCATCACCAGCACAACCACCATAGCTCTCCAGGTAGACCCCTTTTTCCCCATAGACGTCCATGAGGTCAGTGTTAGGGGACCCCAACTGTCACAGCACCCCCCTTAAATCATGCCTTAAGGGCAGAGTCTCTGGCTTCGTGCACCCTGCAGGCCTCAGGCTAGTACTCTGGGCATCTCTGGTGACCTTGACCCAGGGCATGCTGACTCTCACGCATCCTGACTGTTTGGGGACTACTGTAGGTGGCCTGAGACCCCAGTACAGATCCCATTTCCTGCCACTGGGAAACATGCTGAACTCCAAGCTGCCTAGACAAAGCCTCACAGACCCTGTCTACAGCCGGGCGTGGTGCTATAACCTGCAGCCCTGACACTTGAAAGGCTAAGCCAGAATTCTTAAGATTGAAGCCAGCGTGGGCTACTGATGGAGTTCCAGGCTAGTCTGGGATACACTGTAAGACATTGTCTCAGGAAATAAAAGAGAAAAAGAAATCCACATTCATACATAGACAAGCAAGGGAAGCCCTGGTGGTGGGTGCCGCTTAGTTTCCTTAAACATGTCACATGATCTCACTCCTAAACCTAGGAACTGGTGGAGCCAGGGGTCTTTGCTCCATAGTCCACGCTGCCCCAGCTAAGAAGCTCCTAGCATTTGGAGATAGGGCCCTTGATCCCTGCTGGGCTTATTATTATTCTTAACCTTTGAGCAGCTCTGCTGTCTCCTCTGGCCCAAGGGCAGGGGGGCTCTGCCTTCTGCCTTCTCCTTCCTCTGGAGCCAGCTTTTTCTTGACTTCTCAATGCATGTTAGACCTCACTACTGAAAGCCCTTCCTTCCTGCCTTAGCCTTGACTCCTCGTGCCTGTCCAGCCTGACTTGTCTCTCTCAGCTTTCTCTCTCAGCCTTCTCTCTCAGCTCTTCTCTCCCCAGTGACTCCGCCTCTGCTCCTCCGCCCCTCCGCCCCCTTCCTCTCACACCACCTTCTCCTCCCCTGTGACTTGTTCATCACTGGAAACCTCTGCAGAAACCTGTGCTGTATATCCACCATCCTGACTTCCAGGCCCTGGCCTAGGCCCTGCTCACTGCATGCCTCTCCTCTGGAGATATCACTCAGCTTCTGAAAACAGATGGAAAGTTACCTGAGACTGCTCTATTTTTAGCCATCTGTAAAGGAACCTGGGGCTTGTCTTGCTAATTTCGTTAAGGACGAACCTTTGGTGGAGTGTTTTTTAATCTCTTCAATTATTCATCTGTCTTTGATGAGTAGTGTCCATCCTCCAAAAACAGTGCTGGTCAGGCCAGTGGAAACTGGTGTTCAGTTTCCCCCAGGACACCAGAACTAGAAAGTCTCAGAAGGCTGGGGCCTTGAGTGAATTCTTAAGCTAGAATCCTCACCCATTTGGGTCTCTGTGACCCTACCTTCTGGCTCTTTCTGCCTAGAGCATGGCTGGCTGCCCTGATCTCTGACATCTGGGGATTTGGATACCTAGGATATTGGGGTCTGGTCTGGTGAATCACTGTGTAGGACCAGACATGGAGAGTCACATAAACTAAGATGGTAGCCACACCAATCTTAGCTGCTTCTTCATGTTGTTCTTGACCTGTGCACAGTTCCAGACCTGGCACTTGATGCCTGTGGCCTCCTCAGAGACCATAAGGAGACCACTGATGAGGCTGGCCCAGTGGGAATCTAAAGCACCACAGGGAACACTTGAGGCTGGTGTGAGCAAGACTCTTAGAATTCTGACTCTGTATAGGTCAGTGCCTACATGCTTAGCATATGAACAGCCCTGGGTTCAGTCTCCAGCACAGCATTTAAAAAAAAAATCGAGCCCTGTTATGGACAGAGCCTAATGCAGAACTAATACAGCTGCCAGTGGGCATTCGCCCGTGGGGTAGCAGGAAGAATACTACAGTCCTTTGTTGTGGGGTCTTGGGAGGCTTTAGCGGGAAACACAGTTTTTGAAAAACCCACTGAGCTGGTACTCTGTAGGGTGTGTATCATACCTCAGCTTCTGAGCAACCACAGGTTGCCTGTCTGACCACATCCTACTGCAGAGGAAATGCAGAGCAGAGGGGTGTTCCTGCCTCACCCTAGGTACTGGCAGAGCAGTAAAGGAGCTGGGTGCATATGCTCCACCCTACTCAGGAGCCAAAACTTTTGGCCCTGTGAGACTGAGTGGGAAGAGTATTTCTCCATCAGTGTCCTGTAAGGTTGTTTTCCCTGCTGTGGTGAGCATGAACAGTGAGATGGAGGAGCCTGGTCTGTGCTGGGCTTGTAGCCAGCATGATGCCTAAACTGGCCATCCTAACCCTCCTCCTTCCTGCCTGGTAGGATGTTTCTCCCAGTCCTCTCTTCTGGTTATGTATCCACAGCCTCCACAACCACCAGGGGTAGGTAGGTGGCTGAGGGGGAAGGCAGGGGAATGGGTGGGCATTCCTACAGAAGTAAGGGTACATTACTTCTGTACCCTTACAGTAAGGGCACCATTTACTGAGGCAGCAGGAAGAAGAACCACATGCATTCTGGGGAGCTGAGCTGTTGGAACACCAGTCTGAGGAGGGAGATGATAGGCTAGATCCCACCATAGCGCTCTGAATCTGCAGTTTAAGAGCCTTAGCCTACATCAGAGATTCTCAGCCTGTGGGTTGCAGCTAACACAGGGGTTGTTTGTCAAATATCCTGCATAGCAGGTATTATGATTTATTGCTGCAAAAAATTCATTACAACAAAAATGCAGTTATTAAGTAGCAATGGAATAATTTTACAGTTGGGACTGTATTAAAGGGTCACAACATTAGGAAGGTTGAGAACCACTGCCCTTCACTGAGCCCCTCATTAGCAGGCTGTGTGGGCTTATGCTTGAACAGACAAGGAGTTAAAAGATACACAAGCATGTCCAACTGTGTGTACCCTACCAGTTTGATTCATCTCAATAAGGTATGTGCCTACCCTGTAGGAAATGGAATTACAAGAGAATTACAAGGAGCTCCCAGGGATAAGAGACCCAGATCTTTCAAATTCACAAATAAGGGGTTGCTTTCTCTAACAGCCCAGCCTGTCCCCAAAGAGCAAGCTGTTTTGATTCAAAAAGCAGGTGGCAGGTAGCCCCAGGTGTGCTGGGAGCAAGAGATCACCTTGTCTGCTGGGGAAGGAGGAGGTAGTGAAAACTGGGCACGAACCAGGACAACCCAGCCTCTTTGGTAGGAGCATATCTCAATTGGTGACGATCAGAATTTCTTTTCCTCCTTAATATTTGTGGAAACTTCCCAGACCATGCAAAGGGTTCTCAGGCCAGCCCACGTGAGAAAAGTTTACTGAACTTACTACCTCTGTGGTCCAGCCAGGGGAAGGGGGAAGGTACTTGGTACAATCGGATGGAGAAAAGCAGCATTCACAGAAATCTTACTGTCCATCTTGAGCCGTGCTGTGCTCGACAGAGCTTCCTCAACAGAAGAGACTATCAGATTTTTCCCAGTTCCAGCTAGGAGCAAAGGTTTGGTAGAGCCAGGGTTGTGTCATCTTCCTTGCTTGTGTGTCTGCCAGACTCAAAGCAGTAGGAGCCTGTTGTCCTTCCCTCAGCACCAGGAAGGGAAGCAAACCCAAGCCGGAAACACTTGTGTGGGAGGGAAAGGCTCTGCCTCATCTGTGGTAGCTTCTCCACCCCTTTCTATGGCTTTCTTGGCCCTGTGTGCTCTGGCTCCATCTTCCCTATGTAACCTTACTATAGAACAACACTTAACTATTAAATACAAAAACCAAGACTACCGTCTAGCTAGACTGCACACTGCCTTTGGTCACACTGTACCACCCACCTCGAGCATCCCCTGAGTGGGATTCTGTTGACTCCGTTGCCAAGCTCTGGGAAGGGCCTCCCCTTGTGGCAGGCAGCCTGTACCTAAGGCTTCCTACTCCTTCCATTCAAGATGCTTGCTTCTGGTGTCCCAGGCTTACCTGAGTAGGACTAAGCCATTCCATTCTGGTCTAAGGTCCCTAAACTGGCCTCTCTCCTGGCAGATCTCCAGCGCCATGGAGCATCTTCAGGAGGCCCTGACAATGTGCAGGGATGATGCCAATGCCCTCCACCTGCTAGCACTGCTCTTCTCTGCACAGAAGCATCACCAGCACGCCCTGGATGTCATCAATATGGCCATCACTGAGCATCCTGAAAATTTCAAGTAAGTCTCCTGGGGTCAGTGCTTTGTGGAGGGCTGGCTTGGCCACTGTATGACACGCCTCAGCTTGTCACATTGCCAGCCAGTACACAGAGTATAGTGTCCATTTTATAGACACTTTGTGGGCAGAGCGACAAGGAGGCAAAAGAAGGGCAAGGGGCTGTGGCATTCTGCAGAGGGTGCTTAGTGGGGACTCATGAACTGGTGGGGCTCCTGTGCCCCCACGGAAGCTGTGGATTATGTGTCTGCAGGTTAGCGTTTCCACCCAGCCCTCTAGTCCTGAGGGTACCACTTGGTAAAGTGTGTGACTTAATCATGACCCTGACACAGCCAGCCAAGGATGAAATCCTAAAGCTAGCTGGGCTGGTGGAGGGCAAAGGAACCATTCGAACTGCATTCTTTTCTGGAAGCTGGGGGAATAGTTATCTTCCTTCAGGGTGGCCCTGACCCTTCATACTTACTACACCAACCACATGCCCGGCTTCTTGGAGCAGAGTTCACACTGCACTAGGTCAGGGAGCAGCAGGTAGGGTAGGATTGGGTCTCTTTCCCCTACCCACTATAAAGTGACCTACTGTTATCAAACCAGGACAGTAGGGCTAGCCAAGGCAGAAGCCACAGCATGGCTCTGTGAAGAGACCTTGGGGGGAGGTCATGTTTGATGACCCCTGAGCCTCTTCCCTGTGTCTCCAGACTGTCTACTGTCTGTAATCTAACCCACCCCCAGCCCAATTCCTGACCCTGCCTGGTCCTCTCCACATACCCCACTCTCCTGCCCCAGTGGATCCCAGCTGTTCAAGAATGTAGAGCGTGTGTCCACTTTGATAGTCCATCCTAGTATTGGGGGATAGCATGGGTTCTGAGCCTTGCTCCACCCAGCATTAGAGAAATGGTCATTCGCTTCATAAACAGGGATTCTGAAATGCAGATCAACCAGATGTGAGCAACGGGAAACCCAGGTGTAATGCAGCAATACCAGGTGGTAGTTTTATTTTATTTATTTTTAATTTACACATGTGCAGTGGCACACGTGTGGATGTCAGAGTGTCCTCGAGGCCATCAGTTCTCTCCATCAGGTGAGTCCTGGAGATAGCACTCGTGTCTTCAGGCTTGGTGGCGAAAATGCCTTTACCTGCTCAATTATCTTCCCAACCCTGTGTTTTTATATTCAGTAGAAATCAGGCGAGAAGAGACCTCTGCTCTCCCCCAGTGGGACCTTGCTTTTTCTAGATTATCCTCACCTGCCTGTCAGGTCCTAACTCATTGCTGCTAGGTCTGTGTGCTAGTGTCTCCTCATGCTTGCACATACTTGTGTGCTTGTGTGTGTGTCTACTCTACTGATTGGACAAAGTGCGAAAAGAAACATTTAAGGAAAAAAGCTTAGAACTCTTGGGTGGGAAAGGAAGGAATGTTCTGCCCACCGTCAGGCCTGAGCAGAAACACTGAAGAACCAAGGTGCTTGGCCCCACAGCATTAAGTGTTCTTTGGCCTCAAGTCCTTTCCAAACAGATCTTCATGAAAACCCAGCTGTGAAGGGAGAAGAGCAAGCCTCACCTCCCATCCTGGCTCTCCCACTTTGCTGTCAGCATCTTCTCATGGCTTCAGCACAGAATGTTCTATGGACCCAGTGCACTCTCCCTGGCCTGCTCTGGGAGGCTGTTTCCCTTGCTGGAGGTCTGCTTGAACCCCAAGCTGTGTGAGGTGCACTAGGATCTACTTCTTTGCTTCTGGGACCACCCCGGGGAGATGCTTCCTCCCATTGGCTTCCCTCTCATGGTCTTGCTCAGGGGAATGGATTGGGCAGCCCCCCACTCCCTGTGATGAGTGAGCCCCACTGCTCTGCACAGCTGCACTCCCCAGGATGTGCCCTGTTCTCAGCAAGTGTCCTCACAGGCAGATGGAGAGGTTTGGTCGTAGAGCTTGATGCCTACCACTCCAACCCCACTTTTTCAGGAGGAGCTCCATGGGTGTACATGAGTGAGAACTTTTCTGTTTACAAGGAGATAGCTTTCAGCAGGTTCTTAAAGGGGCCAGGACCCCAGAGCCAAGTGGTGATGGCGGAAGTGGGTATTTGCCCTTGTGTATGCCGACTGTCCCCACTCCCTGGTGCTTTCTTCTTTTACTCCTTGTCCTCATGTTCTTATGAATCTGCCTGGAAAATTGTGTCTCTGCTTCCACAGGAAGAGCCTTAAGGGGGCAGCCTATGCCATGAGAACTGCTCACTGACAGAGACTGCACTGAGAGGCAGCAGGAGGTGTGAGACACCCCCCATCCCCTTACCCCCCACCCCCGCACAGTATTGTTCCCTGTTACTACAGAGTGTAGTTCTGCAGAGCTTAAGGGAATGATTGTAGTCTGCCCTGGGGAGAACTCCCCTCCCCCTTGGTTTGCTCAGTTAGTGGGGTCAGATGATGTGGAGAAGCCCCCAGACTTAAGCTCTGCTTTGATCTGAACTGGCCCTAAAAGGCTACAAAACTAACCAGATGGGAATTCATGGGATTCAGAACATCAACGTGTGAGAAAATAAATCTTTCTTATAGAAAAAAAAAATCTCACACACACGTGCCAGTTCCATCCTGTGAGCAGATCCCTTTGCAAATAAATTTAAAACTGTTCCCCACAGATGAAACCCTGCAGTACAGAAGCCCATGGATTAGCAGTAAATGTCATTGAGTCCATTATGGGTCAGGGATCACTGAAAAATGTCATTGCTTTTCGATTGACTGTGTGTCCTGCTTCTCCGGCTGCCCCTGTGCTAGGAGCAGGCCATGCGGGACTCCAGCTGTTTCTAGCAGTTAATTAAACCACCAGTCCAGTAAGTATTGGCCAGCAAAACAACACAAAGCAACCCACCTTGGCCTGACCATATCATCCCTAACAAAGTGTGTTCTCGGGCCTGTGATATGGGATGTCTCCCACCAAGTACCTTGAAGCAGGTATCCCGGTGGCCTAGCCTTCTGAAGGCTTTTTTTTTCTGCAAGGTAATCAGTTCACTGTCCCCCATGGAGGACAGACACCAGCAGGTCAGTGTAGGGGTAGCTGCTTTGCCTGCTACTGCTTGGGAGAGGCCTAGACAAAGGAGGAAGCTGACCGCTAAGCGAACCCCCATCTTAGGAGTTTACCCTAGAGTGAGAGCCAATCAGGTCACTGCCTTGAGTCTCTTCTATTACTTATCTGCCGCTCGCAGCAATGTGTTTCTCTTTAAGTAAAATAAATTTAAAACCCTGCCCTGCCTCTTCTGTTTCTCAAGTGTGTTGTGAGACACAGACTGAAGGTCATGGGTTGATGGACTGCTGTGTCCAAGGTCCCAGTGTGGAGGGAAGACCACAGAGTCCCGTTGACACCTGACCCTGACGGCACCAGGAGCTGAAGGAGGGGGATCCGGATGAGGCTGGGCTGTGAGTGACACAGGGGAGCGGTCACTTCCCACACGGGCCCCATCATGGCACGCAAGGCAGAACCCAGCCTCTGGGGGAGTCCAGCTTCTGAAAACCCTTCTTACTCGGGGATTACGAAGCCAAGTGGGGGGGGGATCTTGATGCCCATGCTGGAGGGTGACCTTTGGTTAGCACAGCTAAGGTTTAAAAAGGCAGAAACGTGATGAGGCAGAGCTTGATTCCTCCACCGGGACAGTGTGAACCTGGTACGGTGGGAACCAGATACCCCAGCAGCTTCCTGAACTCTTATGGACTTCCCATTAAGCCCTGGACACATGTACCAGGCGGCCAGGAGGCCCAAGGCAAGGCAGTACACAGGCTTCCTGTGGGGAATGTGAGAATTTTAGCAGGCCCAGAGTTGTCTTTGCTGGTCCTTCCCATGGAAGAGGTGGCTGGGAAGTGACCAGGAGGAACAGGGATATTGGGTGGGGAAAGATGGACCACCACAAGCACTGTAGGGAAATGGTTTTAGGTAACACATTCCTTCAACTTTAGTCAGGCCCTTGTAGTGAAGGTCACCATAGAAACCAAACAAAGTTACTAGGCCAAGGATGGGAGCTTTCCAATAACCAAGCTGTCAGCCATCTCCCCGCCCAATCCTGCAGCCTGCCAGGCTGACTCTGAGGACCCAGGGCCCTCAAGTGACATGGGAGTAAATGTGTTTTCTTCCTAATTCCACCAGGGTCAGGGCCACCTACCCACCCTTTATCTGACACAATAGGCATTCCTGAGAGCCCCTGCTGGCCCAGCCCCTAGTCCTAGGAGACTTGGGAAGTCCTGAGGGAATTATGTCAGAGCCCCAGAGGAGCTTGCCAGTGTAGGAACAATATGGCCCTCTCCACAAGTCACTGCTCGCCCCAGATAAACAAATGAACTGCTGCATCCATCTGCCCCAGGAAACCAGGGCTGTTTTGGAAAATGTTTGAGGTGATATAACTAGGTATTAGCTGGAGCCAGACTCTAGTTAGATCCAGTCAAGGCTGAAGCTGAGCCTCCAGGACATTTCTCCGAGCTACCTGCACCCCCCACACACACACACACACACACACACACACACACACACACACACACACACATATACACACCTATTTATCAGGTTGCATGTGACATATTTCTGGAGAGGCAGTCCACCAAGCAGAAGGGATCAGATTCCTGGAACTTCTGCCTTAAACCCAGTGTGTTTATTTGGTTGTTCTTATTAAGGACTTGTGGCACATCAAAAGGATGCTTAAAATACCAACACTCGAGGAGGGGGTTGGGATCAAAGGTATTAACACAAACATAGTTTATCACTCTGCTGGGTTCATTAAACATGCTTGGCTGCCACAGTGCGTGGGGACAGCAGCAGGACTCTCTGGCCATGAGACCGACAGAGGAAGTGCTAAGCCAGGCATAATCACTGGCACCCTCAGATCCTTCTCAAAGGTCAGCTCCTCCTTGGCTGAGCGGGGGTTGACATTCAGCATCTCTCCTCGGCTCTCCCATGAGCACCTCTGTGGTCTCCTTCTGTGTGACTTGAGAGGACCTATGACAGAGCCCTGTATTTTCGTTAACTGCTCTGCCCACAAGAGCCTGCCTCTTTAGTGGGAAGCCATCAGGGTTAGCACACTGGATGAAAACCATAGATGCAGAGACTGAGGCTCTATATACCAAGCCAGAACCTACCCTTGCCCTACCTAAGAGCTTCTTGGACAGTATACCTAAAATGGCAAGGCCCTTTGTTGTGTGAGTTGTGTTCAAGTCTGGAGAGGTTATCAGGGGGGTTGTTAAGTGATCTGTGGTAGGACTTTGGGAGGTTGGTGGGGTAGGGTCAGCGGCAGTTGGTACTGTACACAGATGGAAATAAAACGTTCAGGCACCTTGTGCCAGATCGGTAGGCTGGGACTCCTCACCAGGTGGAGCGAGGCCTTTGGAGGCCAGGAGTTACTACTCTCGGAAGCTGAGACTTTTGGGCTGTTGCTTTGTAAAGCTTCAAAGTCAGATCGAGTTAAATTTATTAAGAGGCAGAGGATCACTGTGAGCCTTCAAGGATTAGGGAACATGGGTCACAGTAATCCTCCATAGCAGGGAGAAATCATTAGCTTTAAGGTTAGGAACTGCTAAAGAGGAACCCTTGAGTGTTAACGATTAGTCTGAGGGAAAGTAATAAAACTAGGGGCAGCCCCTCCCCTCTCGGGGAGGCCATTCCCTATAAAAATCACACCCTCAAAGAGCATGGGCCTGAGTAATCAGCCCTTCAACCTCCTGGCTTTCCCAGAGCAGTGGGATTTGGAGGATCTCGGGAGCCCTGCATCTCTTAGCATGGCCCTGGCATCCTAGATGAGGCCTGGGCCTCCTTGCAAAAGCCTGGTGATTACAGACTGGGTGGGAACCTAGAGGAATTGGCTGGTGCTGTGTGGCGGAGGGAGGACAGCTCTCCTCCCTGTCTCCAAGCCCATCCTGTTATTCTTTCATGAAGTGGGGACCTCTGTACCTACTCCAGACATTTACCTTGCCTTTGAGCCCTCCTGGTTACCCTCCTGATCCTCTGGCTTCCAGATTCACTGATTCCCAGAGACACCTCTGTTCTCGGAGCGTTCACATTTCAGACTGGAGACTGGAGACTTGCTGCTGAGCTTCTCCCTGTGTTCTCTAAGTCTGAAGGCCTCTCTATGGCATAGACTGTAGCCTTTGCTCTGCCTACTGCATGAGTGGAGGGTGGAGGCTGGGTGTGAGGCTAGAGACCCTCAGATTGGCAGGATTCCTGGAGTGGAAGGAAGAGAAGGGGAGGGAACCTGGAGGATTCAGGCACCTCACAGCCCTGGTCCTGCCTAATTGTTTTGGTTTGACTTCTTATTGGTATTGTTTTTAATAAAACAAGATCTCATGTAGCCTAGGCTGGCCTTGAACTACTGATCCTCCTGCCTCTACCTCCTGAGTGCTTGGAGCATAGATTCACACTACCACACCCATCATGACTTGACCTTATAACTCTGATATGAAGAAGTTAATGGCAAAGTGAGGTGACATATCAAGCAAGATTAAATACCTGGTGAGGGGTGACTAGAACTGGTAGCTGGATACTGTGACCTGCTTGGAACCAGGGAGCATTGAATTCCTGCATTGATCTTATTCTCCTTCCAGCTGCCCTGGGAGTGATCAGATTTGCATTTTACAGATGAGGGCATGGATGGGGCTCCAAGTTCGTGTCTTACCCCAGACTCCATGGCTCCAAGCAGGGATGCCAGTGTCATCAAAGTCAGCTCAGCTCTCTGAGGCCAAGTTGGGGAAGCCAGGGAAGCCTTCCTGTGGATTCCACTGTGCTCAGGCTCTGGCCTGAGGAGTTAGACTTTACATTAGTGTGGCCCTCACTCAGGGAACACCCTGCTTCTCCACTCAATTATATGTTTTCTATAAAAATAGAACTCTTCATTAAAACAAACAGCTCAGAAGGCCATCAGCTAGAATTCCTAATTACTGTTCTTTAAAGAGATAATGTCTCTTTAAAACCCCTTCTGAACACCTGCCGACACCCTTCAAGGAGCCAGGGAGAACAAGAAAAGCCTCCCAGAACCTCCAGAGCACAGTGGGGACCAGTGGGGCCAGGAAGAATGGAGTGTCCCGGAAGTTTCCCTGAAGACTTGCTTCCTTGAAATTGTTCTGGCCCCTGGGGACGTCCAGAGGCTTTGAAGAATCCTTCCGATTCAACTACCTTCTTCTGTGCTGTGGCTCAGGCTGGTTTGTTGAGTATGAAGGAAAGCCACTGGAACATAAGGGCCTAACCAGCCTAGACAAACCTGGGCCTGGCAGGAAGCCAGGTCTGAGAATAATAGATAACAGTTCTCAAGGGGAACCATGTGCAGCCACTGGACAACCTCTGTTGCTCCATGGCCCGCTCTGCTTTGCAGCTGCACAGGCACATTTGGACAGGCCAGGGCTCTTGTAAAGAACACTTGTAGGGCTGGAAAAAAAAAATGTAGTACCTCACATCTCATTTGCCAGGAAGTGAGCCAGGGCCAGGGTGACTCCCTCATCTTGTTACATGAAGTAACAGTTAAGATGTGCGCCAGGGATCTAGAGTCTAGGGCATGCTCAAGAGAACTGAGCTCCTAGACAGTGGGCTTCTGTCTGCACCCTAGCTCCCTGCTAGGACCAGACACTTGAAAGAGGGTCATCACAACCAAGGAGGGTGTTTCCCACTTGTCACACGGCCTCCAGATCACTGGTCAGGCCTGATATTCAGGACAGCTGTGGTCTCGCTGGAGTTTCAGCTGCTGGTCATAGCTCATCAGGGTTTCAGCCTCATGGGGAGAGTATGTGAGTAGGTAATTTCCCTCCTATTTTACAGGTATGGAACCTGTGACACACTCAACAGAGGTGGGTCTTTGGTTCAAGTTTCTGTCGCCCAGGCCACTATTCATGGTGCAGTTTAAAGGCAAGAATGATTAAACTTGACCATCCCTCTCCTGGAATAGCTTTCGTCAGGGCCCAGTAGATTCTGATATTTCAGTCCTGCAGAAAAGTTTCAGTTATACTTTTTTTGCCTTTGACCCCAGAGATGAAGAACTCTTAACCCCCTAGTCAGAAAGAGCCAGACACCTGCACATCAACCCTAGAATGCACACAGTATACCTAGAGCACACGGCTCCTCCACAGAGCCTGTCCTGTGAGGTAAGACCTTGCTTGTGAGCAGTTTGGAATAAAATTGGTCAGTGTCTTGTCTGCTTGATGTTGTGAGTCCCTCCCACACTGCAGCTATAAGAAGTCAAGTGACCAGACTTCCTCGCTAAGCACGTATGCAGTGTACCAGTCCCAGAAAGTGGGGAAGCAAGGCACACTCCTGCTGAAGGGATGAATGAGCTGGTAAAACTTACTGGCCAGATGGGCATAAACTGCAGGACACAAAGATAAATGGTGAATTTCCCACCTACACTAGATCTGGCCACAGACTTTTTCCGGGAGTATCTGACTAGAAATAACTTCATATAAACTTATCTTCATTATTAAACTTTTAAGCAGGAGAGGCATGGCAGGTAATTAAGTGCCAGCTGAATGAATCCTTGGAATTTTTTTTTTTAAACAGTGAAGCTCAATTTTTTTTTATTTAATATTTTATTTACATTTAAGATGCCATCCCCTTTCCCCATTTCCCCTCCCTAGAAAACCCCTGTCCCATGCCCCCCCTTTCCTTTTTGCTTTTATACAATTTTTTAAAATGTTAATCAAAGGATTTATAAGTTTGGTAATGCTCAATCAGAAGCATAACACAATACCCAACCTAGATATAAAAACTATCTTTGACTGGTGGAGACCTGTGAACATCTGCCTCCATGCCCCCTCTCTCTTTCTCTCTCTCATCACCTAGCTTCTCCTCTCCTTCATCTTCTCTCCTTACTCCATCTCTTCCTCTCAGTACTCCTTCCCACTTAGCTCCTCCTACATATCACTCTTCCTGTTAAAGTAGAACTTTTCTCTCAAAATACAATTAGAGCATACTTACTCCTAATTGTACCAGTGAGGTACAAGATAGTCCTAATACCCAGTCCATCATTTTGTTGACTAACCAGAACCTCTGTCATCTCTTCTAACTAAAACACTTACTTTTGATCCTGACTTTCTTTTTTTTTTTTTTTTTTTTTTTTTTTTTTTTTTTTTTTTTTTTTTTTTTGGCTTTAGAGTGAATGTCAGCTGAAAACCATCTACTCAGATCTTTTCTCTCAAAGTAAATAGCCAGGATTGGTTATGAGACTATAGGTCTTCAACCCCATCAGAAATCCAGAATGACTGAGTTAACTGAAGTTATGGGAAGCACTAAGCATAGCTTCTAAAACTTAGCCCATTTATAGAGACCACTGAACACCTGAAAAGCTCCTATACTACCGAATGTTGGAGCATCAAATCTTCAGCCTTCTGGCCCAGAGTCATCTAACAGACCTTAGTGATGCAGGATTATTAAGGGCTGATTACTCTGTCTAGGCAGATATAATCAGTCGACTATTCTGCATGTGTGTCCTTTTCTGGACAGTAATTTGTCTGTAGATGGAAAGAGGCAATTCTTGCCTAGTGGCTATCACCACACAACTGGAGTAACTCCAAGGATGCTCAATTTCTTCTTAGAATCCACGACAGGAAGCTGTCAGGAGCAGACAGGTCTCTAATCAGAATGGACATTAATATATAAATATTTGTAGCATCAATTCTATGGACTTCTGACGTTTTGAAAACCAACTATCCATGTAAGGTAACCTGGACTGTTGTCTGTTCACTCCTCTCAGCTATTTCTAAATAAAATATGGAAAGCACCCTAACAATAAACTCAAAGCCATGAATTTGCTATAGTCCCTTAACTCATAGATTAACCGTCCCAAATCAGTTTAAAAAGTTAAAGAAGGACTGGGTCTAGGCCTTGTATTCCTAAATGTATTATACAGGCACAATGCCCATGAGAGTATCAATATTCCTCTCCCTTTTATATTAATAAGAAGCTCGTACCAATGAAAACCTTAAATTTGAAATCAAAGTAAATTTTATATCATTTAAGAAATTATAATTTCATCTTGATAATAATTATACAGATTTCTACCAATAGGTTATGGCTATGCAATAAGTCCTAGCTAATCCTCCCTGTTCCAACAAAACCACTACTTTCCCCTAGAAAGACAGACCATTATTAACCACATTAGCCCCCAAGCCCAGGGAATAGGGGCACTGACTCTTCTTTAACTTCTTCAAGCTGATTAAGGGCGTTGAGATATTAGAAGAGGGGTCGGGGGAAGAGTAAGTTGATAAGCCTCTGACACTGTGTCTTCACTGAATTCACAGATGGAATTCCAGGACATCGGAGGTTTGGGCAGGTCTGCTCAGTATGCTTGATGAGTAGATATACCAAGGCTGTGTATTCTGCAATATACAATTCTCAGAACAAGTTTTAGTATCAAGAAAGAAAAATTTTCCCCCCTAGGGGGCTGACGTTTTTTAAAGATGTTGATTCTAACAACTTTTCTTTTTTCCCCCCCCTTTTTAAAATTGGTTGTAATATTTACATTTCAGATTTTATCCCCTTATCTCACTTCCTCCCACCACCCAGAAACCTCCTATCCCATCCCCCTCCTCATGCTTCTATGAAGCAGTGACCACACCTACCCACACACACACTATCCTCTCCCCACCCTCACATTCCCCCCAACACACACACACACTGTGTTTATTTTTTTATGGGACCAAGAAACTCCTCTTCCACCTATGTCCGACAAGGCCATCCTCCCCTACATATACTGCTGGAGTCTTGAGTCCCTCCCTATGTGTTCCCTGGCTGGTGGTTTAGACCCTGGGGGGCTCTGGTTGTTTGGTATTGTTGCTTTCCTCCTGGGGTCACAAACCCTTTCTGCTCCTTCAGTCCTCTCTCTAAGTTCTCCATTGGGAAACCCCTGATCATATCAGTGGTTAATTGTGAGCATCGTCCTCTGAGTGTGTTAGTCTTTGGCAGACCTCTAAGGAGACAGCTATATCATGTTCCTCACATTATGCACTTCCAGCCATCCACAACAGTGTTTAGCTTAGGTGGCTGTACATGGGATGAATACCCAGGTAGAATGGTCTCCTGATGGCCCCTCCTTCAGTTTCTGTCCCATGTTTTGTTTCCATATTTGCTCCCTTGAGCATTTTTGTTACTCGTTCTAAATAGAACTGAGGCATCCCCTCTTGGTCTTCCTTCTTCATGAGCTTCATGTGGTCTGCGGGTTGAGTCTTCACTAATCCTAGCTTTTGGGCTAACATCCGCTTAATAGTGAGTAAATACCATGTGTGTTCTTTTGGGATTGGGTTAACTCATTCAAGATGATAATTTCTAGATCCATCCATTTACCTAAAAATTTCTCAAATTCAATATTTTTAATAGCTGAGTAATACTCCATTGTGTAGATGTACCACATTTTTTGTATCCATTCCTCTGTTGAGGGACATCTTGGTTCTTTCCAGCTTCTGGCTATTATAAATAAGGCTGCTATGAACATAGTGGAGCATATGTCTTTATTATACGTTGGGGCATCTTCTGGGCATATGCCCAGGAGTGCTATAGCTGGATCCTCAGGTAACGCTATGTCCAGTTTTCTGAGGAACCGCCAGACTGATTTCCAGAGTGGTTGTACCAGCTTGCAATCCCACCAACAATGGAGGAGTGTTCCTCTTTCTCCACATCCTCGACAGCATCTACTATCACCTGAGTTTTTGATCTTAGCCATTCTGATTGGTGTGAGGTGGTATCTCAGGGTTGTTTTGATTTGCATTTCCCTGATGACTAAGGATGTTAAGCATTTCTTAAGGTGCTTCTCAGCCATTCGAGTTTCCTCTGTTGAAAATTCTTTGTTTAGCTCTGTACCCCATTTTTTAATAGGGTTATATGGTTGTCTGGAGTATAATTTCTTGAGTTCTTTGAATATCTTGGATATTAGCCCTCTATTGGATGTAGGATTGGTTAGGATCTTTTCCCAATCTGTTGGTTGCTGATTTGTCTTATTGACAATGTCCTTTGCCTTACAGGAGCTTTGCAATTTGATGAGGTCCCATTTGTCAATTCTTGATCTTAGAGCATAAGCCATTGGTGTTCTGTTCAGGAACTTTTCCCCTGTGCCTAGGTATTCAACGGTCTTTCCCACCTTCTCTTCTATTAGTTTCAGTGTATCTGGTTTTATGTGAAGGTCCTTTATCCACTTGGATTTGAGCTTTGTACAAGGAGATAAGAATGGATTGATTTGCATCCTTCTACATGTTGACCTCCAGTTGAACCAGCACCATTTGCTGAAAATGAAATCCATTTTCCACTGGATGGTTTTAGCTCCTTTGTCAAAGATCAAGTGACCATAGGTATGTGGGCTCATTTCTGGATCTTCAGTTCTATTCCATTGATCTTCATGCCTGTCTCTGTACCAATACCATGCAGTTTTTATTACTATTGCCCTGTAGTATAGGTTGAGGTCAGGGATGGTGATTCCCCCAGAAGTTCTTTTGTTGTTGAGAATAGTTCTCGCTATCCTGGGTTTTCTGTTGTTCCAAATAAAGTTGCAAATTGCTCTTTCTATCTCTATGAAGAATTGATTTGGAATTTTGATAGGGATTGCATTGAATCTATAGATTGCTTTTGGCAAGATGGCCATTTTTACTATATTAATCCTGCCAATCCAGGAGCATGGGAGATCTTTCCATCTTCTGAGATCTTCTTCGATTTCTTTCTTCAGAGACTTGAAGTTCTTGTCATACAGATCTTTCACTTGCTTGGTTAGATTTACTCCAAGATATTTTATATTATTTGTAACTATTGTGAAGGGTGTCATTTCCCTAATTTCTTTCTCAGCCTGTTTATCTTTTGAGTATAGGAAGGCTACTGATTTGTTTGAGTTGATTTTATATCCAGCCACTTTACTGAAGTTGTTTATCAGGTTTAGGAGTTCTCTGGTGGAAGTTTTAGGGTCACTTAAGTATACTATCATATCATCCGCAAATAGTGAAATTTTGACTTCTTCCTTTGCTATTTGTATCCCTATGACTTCCTTTTGTTGTCTAATTTTGTTGTCTAGCTAGGACTTCCAGTACTATATTGAATAGGTAAGGTGAGAGTGGGCAGCCTTGTCTAGTCCCTGATTTTAGTTGGATTGCTTCAAGTTTCTCTCCATTTAGTTTGATGTTGGCTACTGGCTTGCTGTATATTGCTTTTACTATGTTTAGGTATGGACCTTGAATTCCTAATCTTTCCAAGACTTTTAACATGAAGGGATGTTGTATTTTGTCAAATGCTTTCTCAGCATCTAGTGAGATGACCATGTGGTTTTTTTCTTTGAGTTTATTTATGTAGTGGATTACATTGATGGATTTCCGAGTATTGAACCATCCCTGCATTCCTAGGATAAAGCCTACTTGATCATGATGGATGATTGCTTTGATGTGTTGTTGGATTCGGTTTGCGAGAATTTTATTGAGTATTTTTGCATCGATATTCATAAGAGAGATTGGTCTGTAGTTCTCCTTCTTTGTTGGGTCTTTGTGAGGCTTAGGTATGAGTGTAATTGTAGCTTCATAGAACAATTTGGGTATTGTTCCTTCTGTTTCTATTCTGTGGAGTAGTTTGAAGAGAATTGGTATTAGGTCTTCCTGGAAGGTCTGATAGAATTCTGCACTAAAACCATCTGGTCCCGGACTTTTTTTGGTGGGGAGGTTTTTAATGACTGCTTCTATTTCTTTAGGGGTTATGCAACTGTTTAGATGATTTATCTGCTCCTCGTTTAATTTTGGTACCTGGTATCTATCTAGAAAAATGTCCATTTCATCCAGATTTTTTCTATTTTGTTGAGTATAGGCCTTTGTAGTAGGATCTGACAGTTTTTTTTAATTTCCTCTGTTTCTGTTGTTATGTCTCCCTTTTCAGTTCTGATTTTATTAATTTGAGTACTGTCTCTGCGCCCTTTGGTTAGTCTGGCTAAGGGTTTGTCTATCTTGTTTTTTTCTCAACCAGCTCCTGGTTTTGTTGATATTTTGTATAGTTCTTTTTGTTTCGACTTGGTTGATTTCAGCCCTGAGTTTGATTATTTCCTGCTGTCTACTCCTCTTGGGTATATTAGCTTCTTTTTGTTCTAACGCTTTCAGGTTTGCTGTCAATTTATTAATGTACGTTCTTTCCATTTTCTTTTTGTGGGCACTTAGAGCTATGATTTTTCCTCTTAGTACTGCTTTCATGGAGTCCCACATGTTTTGATATGATGTGTCCTCATTTTCATTTAAATCTAAAAAGTCTTTAATTTCTTTCTTTATTTCTTCCTTGACCAAGTTATCATTGAGTAGAGCATTGTTCAGTTTCCACGTGTATGTGGGCTTTCCGTTGTTTTTGTCCAAGTCAAAGACAAGTCTTAGTCCATGGTGGTCTGATGGGGTACAAGGGATTATTTTAATTTTTTTGTATCTGTTGAGGCCTGTTTTGTGACCAATTATATGGTCTATTTTCGAGAAGGTACCATGAGGTACTGAGAAAAAGGTATATTCTTTTGTTTTAGGATGGAATGTCCTATAGATGTCAGTTAAGTCCAATTGGTTCATAACTTCTGTTAGTTTTGTTGGGTCTCCGTTTAGTTTCTGTTTCCATGATCTGTCCATAGCTGAGAGTGGGGTGTTGAAATCTCCCACTATTATTGTGTGAGGTGCAATATATGCTTTAAGCTTTAGTAAAGTTTCTTTTATGTATGTGGGTGCCCTTGAATTTGGAGCATAGATGTTCAGAATTGCAAGTTCCTCTTGGTACATTTTTCCTTTGATGAATATGAAGTGTCCTCCATTATCTTTTTTGATTACTTTTGGTTGAAAAACAATTTTATTTGATACTAGAATTGCTACTCCAGCTTGTTTCTTGGGAACATTTGCTTGGAAGATTGTTTTCCAACCTTTTACTCTGAGGTAGTGTCTGTCTTTTTCACAAAGGTCTGTCTTTTTCACAAACTAGGTTGTAGTTTCCCTCCTTGTGTTGGAGTTTTCCACCAGTTATCCTTTGAAGGGCTGGATTTGTGGTAAGATATTGTGTAAATTTCGATTTGTCATGGAATATTTTGGTTTCTCCATCAATATTGATTGAGAGTTTTGCTGGGTAAAGTAGTCTGGGCTGGCATTTGTGTTCTCTTAGGGACTGTATGATATCAGTCCAGGATCTTCTGGCTTTTATAGTCTCTGGTGAGAAGTCTGGTGTAATTCTTATAGGTCTGCCTTTATATGTTACTTTACCTTTTTCCCTTACTGCTTTTAGTATTTTTTTCTTTGTTTTGTATATTTGATGTTTTGATTATTATGTGACAAGAGGTATTTCTTTTCTGGTCTAGTCTATTTGGGGTTCTGTAGGCTTCTTGTATATTTAAGGACATCTCTTTCTTTAGGTTAGGGAAGTTTTCCTCTACAATTTTGTTGAAGATATTCACTGGCCCTTTAAGTTGGGAGTCTTCACCCTCATCTATACCTATTATTCTTAGGTTTGGTCTTCTCGTTGTGTCCTGGATTTCCTGGATGTTTTGGGTTAGGAACTTTTTGCATTTTGCATTTTCTTTGACAGTTGTGTCAATGTTTTCCATGGTGTTTTCTGCACATGAGATTCTCTCTTCTATCTCTAGTATTCTGTTGGTAGTGCTTGCATCTATGACCTCTGGTCTTTTTCTTAGGTTTTCTATCTCCAGAGTAGTCTCCTTTTGAGATTTCTTTATTGCTTCTACTTCCATTTTTAGATCCTGGACAGTTTTGTTTAATTCCTTCATCTGTTTGGTTGTGTTTTCTTGCATTTCTTTAAGGACTTCTACCTGTTTACCTGTGTTCTCCTCAAATTCTTTGAGAGTGTTATTTATGACCTTCTTAAAGTCCTCTAACATCATCATGAGAAGTGATTTTAATTCTGGGTCCTGCTTTTCTGGTGTGATGTGGTGTTCAGGACTTGTTATGGTGGGGGAACTGGGTTCTGGAGATGCCAAGTAACTTTGGTTTCTGTTGTTTACATTCCTGCGCTTGCCTTTCAACATTTGGTTAGCTGTAGTTCTACTTGCACTCACTGGCTCTGACTGGAGTCTGCCTTTCCAGTTATCTTGGTTGTATCAGAACTCCTCAGGGTACGGATGACTTTATGATCCTGAGCTCCAGCTGCTCTGGGTTCAGTGGCTCTTCTAGGATATTTCAGGATATGGAGTCTCCACAGTGGTAGACCAGCTAGGTGTTTGCTGTTCTGATTGTAGTTGCTCCTCTAGGATGCTTCGGGATATGGTGTCCCCTGCTCTGCTGCTCTGCGGGCCGTGTCCTCACTAGGATGCCTGCAGCTCTACGGTCCTTGACCTCTCTTAGGTGCCTCTGCAGCTCTGCAGTCTGTGCCTTCCCTAGGGTGCCTCCGGACTCAGTTTCCAGGGGGGAGCAGATCGGCTGGGAGACTGCTCGAGCCACTGGTATCCGGGCCAGAGCAAATCCTTGGAATTTAAATGGTGGGTTTAAAATCAAGGTTGAGCTGGGCATGGTGGTACATACCTGTGATCCCAGAGGCAAAATGCCCAACCACAACTTCAAGCCTGATCTACATCGAGAGTTCCAGGTGTGCCAGGAGGCCATTTGCAAGAGCCCATCTCAAAAGCCAAACCAAACAAAAACCAAAAAGTTGGTAGAAATGTTTCTGTAGCATGCAAGGCCTTGGGTCCAGACCCTACCACTACACAAAAGAGCGTGTTGACATAAAAATTACAGCTCTCATCGTAAAGGGAATAAGAGACAGCTTATCCTGGAACCATTTTGAGTGTCCCAGAGCACAGATTTAGGTTACCCCAAATTCCATGTTCCAATGTGGAAGCAGTTTTTAAAAGATTTCGTAGTTTTACAAAACAGAGAAAGTCATAAACCCCCAAAACTTTTAAAATTCACCAGTGGGTACATCATAGAGACAGGTTCACCAAGATGGGGGAAGCTATTCTACCACTTACGATGCGATCTAGTGACAGGCTTAGCTTTCAGGTTGGCAGGAGCTAGTTGTCTGCTAGTCAATAGATTCTAAAAAATGTCCTTTATTTACTGTCACAAGATGTTAAGTCCAACATAGATGTGGGCAACCTCTGGAGGTGAGAGCTTATTCTGTGATCAGGTAATTAGCCTCTGGGCCTGCAACATTCCAGTCTCTGAACAGTACTGAGATTCTAATCAGCAGTCCATCTCTGCTGACAGGCTTCTTCAGGTCTGCGCTCTCACAGCCAGATGCAGCCTCTTTGGAAGTTTTCTTTCATAAGGGGATTACACATCTGTAATCACAGCATGTGGTGGGTGGAGGTGGGAAGGCCCAAAACTCAAGGGCATTCCCAGCCATACTGTGAGTTTTAGGTGATCCTAGGCTGCATGGGAGCCTATCAGAAATAAGTCTAGGCTGATGTCAGATGGAGAGGGGAAGCCTGGACAGGCAGAAGGCAGATGGAGAGGGGAGGCCGGGGCAGGGAGGGGAAAGATGGAGAGGGAAGGCCAGGGCAGGGAGGGGCAGATGCTATACACAACAACACAAAACCATTTTTGAGGAAAAGTTGGGGGAAAAATGTGTGCCAGAACCTAGACCCTCTTCTGAATAGCACACTAGGGTAAATTTCACCTTCTTCATTATTATCTACCAAGTCATAGTCTAAAAAGAGTTGTAAAAGGCCAGCAGTCAGACATGGAGGCCCAGGTCTCAGCACAGAGAAAAGTAAGGCTGGGCCTCTTATATCAGACTGCAGCCTGGGCACCTCAAGTGGGTCCCACAGCGCAGCTCAGCATCCCAGGAGCCTGTGTGGACACACAAGCCATGCTTCTTGTGAAGTTTATGGCCCAATGGTCCCACCAGTTCTCTCAGCAGTGGTAAGATGGATCAGAGGGCCTCAGTGACCACTGACCACTCTGAGCACTAGGCCACAGCCTTGTGTGGGTCACAGAGGCTCAGCTGTTCAGCAGACGTTGTTTAGGTGCCTGATGTATAAAATATGTTGCCAGTTTGTGGATCTCAAAACGCCGATACACTGGATACTCCGTGCTGCCTGGCGCTGTCTCCCAGCACAGGTAGGCAATAACAGGAAAAGGCTAGCACTTGAGACCACAGGCCTCCTGGCCCTCTCTAGTACTTTAATGGGCGAGAGTGCTAACAATCAGGGTTAAATGCTTTGGCCTCCACTGATGTGTTCAGGTTACTGATTGAAAGCTGCCTTCTGACTGCAGGAACATGGCCCACACATACATATACACGCAAGACAAAACACCCATACACGTGAGACATAATAAGAGGCCTACTTTCCTATTGTGTCTCTTGCTGAAGCTCGATCCCGTGCCCCTATATGGGGCACAGAAGTATAAAGCCTGGCCGTGTGTTAGTAGGATTCAAGGTGTTGCTTAGCTGAGCTTGTAAAGGAGCAGAATACACCAGGCAGAGCTGAGTCACAGTTGATTACTGTAAGAGGTAAGCAAGATACTGTCTGATCGAGGCAGGTAGGCGAGTGAGGCAGGCACCGGCAAACACTGAAAGGTATCTCATGGTTTGGCTATGAGGATGAGGAAAAACTGAGGCACAGAGAAGAAGCTAGCATCTGATGGATATGGTAGAGGCTGTGCCCTCTGTGGGCTGGGGAGGTGAGCAGGTGGTGTGGAATCCTCCCCAGGGCCATCCTTGGAGAAAAGCCTTACCAGGCCCTGCTTACTTTCCACAGCCTGATGTTCACCAAGGTGAAGCTGGAGCAAGTGCTGAAAGGCCCGGAGGAAGCCCTCGTGACTTGCAGGCAAATGCTGCGACTGTGGCAGACCCTCTACAACTTCTCTCAGCTGGGGTGAGTACTGCCATCACCCCTTGGGTTTCTCAGGAGAGTGGGCAGAGTAGGCAGGTGGTGGCTGCCTGAAAGACCACAGTACTCACAAAGTGTGTTGGTGGTTTGAATGGAGATGTGGAACTCAGTGTTCAGAGCTTCTTGTTCACAGTTCACTTTGAATCCCTCAGCACTCCTCTAGAACCTGCACCGAGACCCAATTAGAAGACGGCATCTAAGAGAGGTTCTGTGCTTCCTGCACCAGCCACGTACATCTTCTTTGTTATCAAAGACTGACTCAGCCCTTATCTGATGCACCAGTCACTTGCTTGTTATGTGACCCACAAGTCAAGAACTGTCAAGAACCCTCTCTCCTAGTGAAATCAGGAAAGTAGGATGGAGTGGAAAAACCTCAGAGTCAGCCCTCCCTTTGCAGGCCACTTGGCCTGGGAGATTGCAGAGCAGGGCAGAACTCGGAGGTAGAAACTTCCAGAAAGCTGTGCACAATGGATTTTTTACAGAGGGAGTAGAAACACTCCCTGATGGTGGGCACTAGAAGGCCAAGGATCATCCTTGGGGTATTTGCATTCAATACATTTTGCTTTCCAGCCCTCTGGCTGCAGCATCTGGGGTACACATACTAGCTCAGTTTGCACAGGAGCTGCCCTGGAACCTGCTGCTCCATATCTTTCTGGCTGGCAAGCTGCACATCCAAGTGGCCAGGCTAGACAAGGCCCCATAGAGGGGTAGCTTTGACTCAGAGCAGCTGTGGAGCGGCCAGATGTTCTCACAGGGGCAGGGACAATTGAATTGATGTCCCAAGTTACCATACACATTCCATTCTGTCCCAAGAGACTGCTCAGGCTCATAATGTGGAGTACCTCTTCAGGAAACTTCCACAACTCTCTCAACCCCAACATTCAGCAGGACTCAGGCAGGTTGCTACTTGGCCCACAAGCCTGTCTAGTCCCTCCTGGCTGTCTCAGGAGACAGGAAGGGTTTTTCTTTGAAACCCAGAGCCGTAAACCAGAGCCCAGTGCTTATAAAAATATGATTTTGGTCAATCATAAACTAAGACCGAAATCTACAGTCTGAGGGTCTGATCTGTTCACCCACCCTAGCCAGCCTGCGCCACCCCACCCAACACCTCTGGGTTCTGTTCAAACCACACTGATGTCCTCATTACCCCAATCCATCCTTCATGAAGCTACCACCACCCAGAAGCCACTCAGCCCTGCCTATAATAGTCTTGATGATTTGCTTAGCTTGGCCTGTCTCCCCTCAGGTACAGGCACCTTTGCCCCAGCCCACAGGGTTTCAACAAGATCCTAGGGAAGGAGACGAAAGAATGAAGGGACAAGAGACACAAAGAATGAGAGCAAGTCTGGGGTTCTGATCAAGCTCTGCAACTTTAATTTCACGGGCAGGTTATAAAGACACAGCAAACCGGGAAGTTTAGGCCAGGGTCACTGCTTAGGGCTATCCCACTATTGAATCCTCCTTGTCTAAGACCATCCCACTGTCATATCCTTATTGCCCAAGACCATCCCACTGTTGTAAACGGCTCCCAGGAAATACTAGACACTCTTTAAGTCCTGGGACCTGAGACCCACGAACGTCATTTCTTAGCCTTGTACTGACTAGGCTTTCCAGAACAGCAGGTAATTTCCAAGGTTTGGCTCCCGGCAGATCTTCAAAGTAACATGTGACACATTAACTTTAAACTATGCAGCACATTCCACCAAGATGGGCTGTTTCCATGTTTTAAGAGAAGATCATGGGAAGAAAGGAAAAGTATGATGGGTGTCTGGATGGAAGTGAGCCTGAAGTAGGCTCCCTCGCAGGTGCCAGTCAATAGACATGTGAGCTAGACAGCATGCTGACAAACCAAGTCAGGACCAGTGAGAGTTAGCACAACAAAGATATCCTGAGCTGTGGGAACATCTATGGAGCCAGCATCTTGGTATACCTCCAAAGAGAAGATACCTTCTGGCTCTTCTAAGTTTTCCCAGCCTATGCCAAGTGCCACTGGCTTCCTTGGCAGTGGGAAGGGGCTGGCTAAGAGAGTAAAAGCTACTGCCTTTCTGAACAAGGCTCTCCTTCCTGCCCCTCCCTGCCCTACGCCTCCTACTCTGAAAAAAAGAGAAAGCTCTTGGTAGGTAGGAGATGAAGGGACTTAGGGAAATGGATGAGGAACAGTAGGAGATCACTAGGTTTGTCCGGTCTCTGCATCTTTTCTAATCCCAGCTCCTTTGGGGCCACCTGGCAGTCTCAGGATTCCTTTGCAGAGGGCAGCAACTGGTCCTTCACCCAGGCTGTCCAGAGAAGGCATCCCACAGTACCTGTGCCTGGAGGTAGAGGTCTCACCTTCAAGGATGGTGTTGGCACTATCGAGGGTTTCTATGTCAGCCCGGGGGTTCCATGCTGGTCTGTCTGTCCTGCTTGTCTCTGTCCTTCCCTGCTACTCTAGCTTGTCTCTCTCTCTTGAGCCTGGGTTTCCTCACACTCCCAGCTAGCTAGGGGAGTACCCATTTTCTGCATCATGGAGCTCTGCCCCCTTTTGCCTTCCAGGGGCCTGGAAAAGGATGGCAGCTTTGAAGGCCATACAGTGAAGAAGCAGAACGGTATTCACCTGACTCTGCCAGATGCCCATGATGCAGACTCTGGTAAGATCAGGGTTGATCTTGTTCTGGGTGGAGTTGGCAATTGGCCCACAGATGGGTGGTGGTCACCTGTTGTGAGCAACAGAAGGAAGGTCCCTACCTCCTAGGCATAATGAAGAGGGAGGAGAATGGGGCTGGAAGTTGGTGTGGGCAGAGTCTGCTGCCCTTTAGACCAAAGCCAGAGGCCAGAGTCTGCCCAGTATCTGGCTCAGGAGTCAAACAGAAAGGGATGGGCTGAGCTCATTTTAGTTTGAAGGTAGGTTGACTGAAAAAACTCATCAGGAAGCCCAGAGCTGGTGAAATTCAAATGAGTTCAAGAATTACAAACGTATGTACACCTTTAAGGCCAGGACCTGCTTCAAGCAGAACACATCCCTCAAAGACACAAAGAAATTAGAGTGGAAATGGAAGTAGAGTCAGACTTGGTAACACTGCTCTTCTATCCCTGCACTTCCTCCAGGAAGTGAATCAAGCTGTGCTTTGTTATTCAAGGGATGGAGTGGATCTCACTAGCCAAACCCAGAACCTGACTCCAGAGATCATTGCAAGTGTGCTCAGCGGCTGGGGGACCACAGAACCCAAGAAAGGGCACAGGTCCCCTTGCAATTAGAGACAGGAATTGTATCCAGTTACTAGGACTTCACATGTTCTTGTCTCATAAGCGGAAGTCATCTGTGGTTTGTCCCGAGGCCTCCTGAATTTATTAGAGCCTTCATTGCCTCTGAGAAAGAGGACATGTTCATGTTTCATCTGCATGGGAGTTGTGAATGTCAACAGCTTACATATTGGAGGAGGAGGAGGGTCCATACCACCCACAACCACAGCAGGAGAGGGTCTCTGAAGGCGTAGGTTAGCAGTGAGCTACTGCCCAATAATCTTTTGCTTCGCAGATTCAAATGAGTGGGGTCTTAACATACATGAAACAGTGTGTACTGTGCAAACAGAAAGTCAAAATCACAAAGGAAGAAAAAAAATCATCCTTTAATTTCCCACCTGAGGAGAGGCACTTCGGAATTCTTTCAGTGCACTCCCATTTTCAGTAGTTTTATGTGGTTGAATTCTGTGCGAGTTGTTCTGCATTCACGTGCACAGCGTATATGGCTGCAGTGTCTTCAGAGCCTTGTGTGACTACATTTCCACTATTTTTAATCAGCCCCTGTTGTTGAACATTTAGGTAACTTTCTGTTTTCTGTAGTAAAGGTGGAGTCAAATGAGCGTCTTTGCTGACATTATGATTATCTTCCCTGGGAATAAATTCTCAGTGGGGTTTTTACTAAATTACCCTTTTAGAAGCTCAACTGCCCAGCTGTAGAGAGGAGTAGGCAGAAGGCCCTCCCAGATGGGTCTGCGAGTTGGTTGGTTGGTTGGTTTGGATTTTGGTTTTGTTTTTTTTGGTTTTGCTGACTGCCCTGCTCTGCCCTGGATGCCTTGGATGGATGCTGGCTGGACACTGACTGCTCCTAGGCCAGCAGTATGTGACATCATGACTTCTGCTCACCCCTGTCCCTCTTGTTCTGCAGGATCCAGGCGGGCATCATCTATTGCGGCCTCAAGGCTGGAGGAGGCCATGTCGGAACTAACCATAACAACCTCAGTCCTAAAGCAGGGTCCCATGCAGCTGTGGACCACACTGGAGCAGATCTGGCTTCAGGCTGGTGAGTGTCCCTTGACCTAGCTGGGGAGTCATTCCCATTTCTGTGGCTGAAGCCACCAGCTGCCCAGATCCATACCCTATCCGTGAGGATGAAGGAGGTGTAGCTTTCTGGTGAGGCTTACACAGGCTTACACGCTTAAGTTCTGTAGTCCTAGCTGTTTTCCAGCTCACTCTCTTTTCTCCCTTCCCTCTTTAGCTCTGCCTAGCCTCAGAGAAGGTTTGTGTTCAGAACATAGACCCTGGAATCTTGTCCTCATGCCCCAGGATCTTCAGAGTAGAGAGGCATGTTTCAGAAGAACAAAACCACCCACCTCCCTGTCTCTGAGGTTTCTGCTTGTATTGTCTGCCTGGCTGTAGGTTTCCTTCTTTGCCCAGTGGGGAGAATGCTTGGTCAGGAGAGGCTGTGTGGATAAAACAGTCCCGAGGGCTGATGACCTGGAGATAGGTGTCCAGGTACTGTACCTTTTGATCAGCAGCCAGCACTGATCCCACAAGCAAATGACTGCTGGAAGGATGGGCTTCCAGAAGCCATGACTTGAGTCACCCAGATTAGAGTCCCGTGCTGCCTGACAGCTGGCTAGCCCCAGTCTGAGATGACTCACGCAAAAGCAACTGGTGCAGCGCATAGTGGGTACTACACAGATAGTCCATGGCTTCTAGAACCGTCTTTGGGGTCATGGTGGGCCAGAAGCTGTGAGGCACCCACAGACTGTGTGCTTGACAGAAATGCCAACGAGTGACTCACTGAAAAGTGTTCAGCAACTGACAGTAGTGTGGTGGATTCCGGGGAAAGGAAAATCAAGAATAAGAATAACAGTCGAATAAAATGTCTTTGGCAGAAGAGAGGAAGATGAGAGACCTGAACTCTACAGGCCCGCCCTGCCTTGGTCCAAAATTGCCAAGACTGGACCTCAGGGTACCGTCTCCTCTGGGTTAGTCTCCCTCGACTCCTGTTGTCACAGGGGTGGACTATAAGCCCCAAGGTTGGGGTATGGAGTAGAGAGCAGTAGAGAGCAGATAGTCAGTTCCCTGGATAGGTGGTCTTGGCAAGCCAGAATTCAGATGCTCACTAATGAGACTCTAAGGTTACTCCTGGCATGCGTCTACATATGGGTATGTTAGCATGCGCCCAATACCCACTTCTCTTGTCCTGAATTCTGAATGTTGAAAAAAAAAATTGGACCAGTATTCACAGAAAGCCTAGACACGACAGCATTGTAGTAATGCAAATATTTCCCTGTATATAACGTGTCAGGATCTCTTGGGATGTGTAAGGAGCTGGGGGAAGGATGCACAGCAGAAAAAGGAGTGTCAGAGGATGCACAGGCACAGGCAGAGGTGTTCCTGTTCCCTCAGAGCTGTGTGATTACAGATCCAAAACTGCAGTGTCTTATACAAAAGAGAAGCCTATTCCAGCAGTACAGAAACAGCAGCCCCGGGAGATGCCCTGCCCTCTAGGGCATTGCTCTTGTCTGTGTGGCTCACAGTGGCCCCTTGCAACATTCACATTCTGAAGCATGAGATAAACATGGAGGGAAAGCACCCTCCCTCTTCCTGTAAGGACTAGAGTCTGCACACATTACTTCACCTTGAGATTGATGGCCAGGGCATTGTTCATGCGATGGGCTCTGGCATTATTCTTCGTGCCCCTGTGCCTTACTATAAATCATGAGATCTGCCCTTCTAGAAGAAGCTGGAAATAGACATCTATGATCAAGAAGGGAGTGAGAGACTGTCTCCTAGTACGTTTGGGACCCGTTTGTATCCTCTGTCCCCTGGCTGCCGTCTTCATGCCTTCTCCCCACAGTGCCCCACCTGACCCAGGCTAAGCATATAGTGATCAGTATCCCCCAGTAGCCTCCACTAATAATGCTAATGATCCTGAAAGATGCTGTGAATACAGGAAAGAAGAGACCCTTTGTCGGTTCTGGGGGAGCCAACCTTAAGTTTAGTTAAGGATAAATGGCAGCCCAGTCAGGTCAGTGAGTTCCACTCTGAGACAACTCTGACTGGGAAAGCCATGCCCTTCTCTGCAGACTTACTCTCTCCTCTCCCTCATGTCCCCCAGCCTCAGAGAGAGTTTGCACTGAGGCTATACTGTATAGATCTTTCTTACTTCCTGGGCAGTGAGTTGGTGAGAATGGGAATCCTGCCTCCAGACCCATGGCTATTCTAGAATCTTCAGTGTGAAGAGGGCCATTCCAGAAGAGTCACACACACACACACTTACGCATGCACGCATACACACACACACCTTCTCACTACTTGATATCATCTCTGTGTACCAGAGAGAGCAGTATGGACACAGAGACTTTCCTGCTCTACAGATCCAAGGACTCTGGAGCAGCTCTAGGCTCTCTGGGTCTGAGGCTAACCTGGTCTCCAGTCCCCACTCAGTCATACCACCTGAGTGCCTTAGGGGCCTCATCCTGAAAGTAGAGGTCACTGGATGTGTGCCCAAATTGGCTCTTAGAAGGCACCCTGCCTTTTAGGGCAGGGCCATACTGAAAGCAGAAAAAGGCCACAAAAGCTATCTGCTCCTGTAACCTTCACCTCTCTTCAGCCATTTTGCTCTTCATTCTCTGATGTCTTCCCTGGCTCTTTGCCAGGCTTCTACCCTGCTTGCTCCTCCTGGCTTCAGTGCCAGGAAGACTTCTTCACTTGTTCCAGAGATTTCCTCTCCCATCACCTTCACAGTCAGGACTAGTGGAGTCCTGGGCCCTGACCGCCTGCCCCACCCCTGCCATGCTCTCTGGGACTCAGTGCTGGAGGGGCATCCTCTTCTTTGGAGTCTCTGATCTCTGACCTTTCTCTACCCTACTCACATTTTCTTTTCTTTCTACCTTTATTCTGAGCATCTTCACCTCTTCAGGGCTTGCTTTGTTTGGGAAGCCATGCTGACCTCCTTTGAAATGGATAAAACTGAGATTACTTTTAGATCAGTGGTTCTCAACCTTCGTAATCCTGTGGCCCTTTGATACAGTTTCTTCCCAACCATAAAGTTATTTGATTACTACTTCAAAACTGTAATTGTGCTACTGTTGTAATTTGTAATGTAACTATCTGATTGCAGAACATCTGATAGAGGACCCTGTGGAAGGGATTGGCCAACCCTCAGAGGGTTTGGGACCCATAGGTTGTTTTCTCTCCTGTCCCCAGACCCTACACAGCTCCCTCCCTTTTCTGAGGTCTTGTCAGGGCCTCAGCTGGGAAGGCCCTGAGCTCCTAGAGGGGCTCTCTGCTTCTCAGCATCGACCAGCCTGAGGACAGGACCCTCAGGATTGCACAGGAGTGTGGAAATGGGCCTTGTTAACCTAGCCGCCAGCCTGGGACCTAGAGCCCTGGTTTTGACAGGAATGGCAGGGCCCTGGAACCAGCTCTGGCTGCAGGGTTAGACCAGGATATCTCTGAGAGGAGGAATAAAAGGGACTCTTGTAAAGCTCCAGGGAACAGATGTTTTCCATCTGTACCCCATGGAGAGAAAACACAGAGGGAAGGGAGCAGAGCAGAAAGAGAACTTTGAAGCTGAGAGAAAGGCAACCAGAAACAGGATGATGAAGAGGTCAGGAGGCAAGCAGGGAGGACTGACAATGAGACAAGAGCAAAGAGAGGGAGGAGCTGAGGGACAAGGGAAGAATGGAGGTGTGCTAGCTGCCCACAGATAAGCCTAAGCTCGTAGTGATGAGCACTAATTCAGCCCTAGCCAGAGGAGCATGTGGATGTGAGAATGGGTGGGCCTGGCAGCCAGGCCTGTAGGAAGAGATCCAGGCAGTGGTGGGCATCATGCCACCAGGCTCCTGTTGAAGTTACGGCTGGCTGGCTGGCTACGAGCACCATGTTTGGTAAAATAGCAGGCAGTAGCTGGGGCAACAGCCCATGGGCACTGAGGCTCTGAAACATGGTGCACTGAAGCCCCCAGAACCTGTGTGACTGTTGTCACGTCTGCGGCCTTGCCAAGGAGGCTGGACCCGTGTGTAAGGGGCTGTTCACAGATGGCCAGAGTCCTCAGGAGACGTGCCACTTTGGCTCTGTGCTGTGTCACTGGCTTCATGCCTAAGTGATAAAGAGGCCCAGCAGAAAGCAGGGTAGCCCACTTCTCAAGGAGTGTTCCTTTTTGAGTGGCTTTTCAACCAGACTTAGGGCCTCTCAGAAAGCCCCACTGCCTCAGAAGCAGCCTCAGAAAGCCCCAGGGTCCCTAGCACTCCCTCTAATTGAAATCTGTTGATGTGAACACACTGAAGAGTACCCAAGGCAGGGACCAGGGGCCGTCTCCTGGGGACTTGGAAGACAGGGCAGCAAGTTGTAAACAGCTTAATGAGCCATGACAGGGCCCAGCCTAGCTGGGGCTGCTGAGTGAGAAAGATCTAGCCATCCTGGATCCTCAGAGCCCTGTCCACAGAGAACCACTACCACAGGTGCTGGCATGTGTGTGGTGTGGGCATCCACCCTGTACCCAGCCTCTTACCGCACTGTCTCTAGCATACCCCAGGAGTCCTGCCACAGTAGAACCTGCTGTAGCCTGGCCTTTCTTCTTTCTGCCTGTTTAAATGTGGACTCCTCTAGGAAAACCTTTCCAACCACTCTGGCACTGACCAGGCCCACACTGTACCTGTGACACCCAGAAATGCTGCCTGTAGTTTCCCTGCTCTGGACCTCTCGGGTGTTTTAGTGACTCGGCTATCATTACTGCTTCCCTCATTCACTTTCCTTACGGGTGGATGGGACACATGGTCAGTGTTGAGTGGTTGCACAGTGTACACTCAGCTATGAATACAGCCTGTTCAAAGACTCCAGAGGCAACTCCTCATCAGGAGAGTAGATAAGGAGAGCTGGTAGGGAGTCAGCCAAATCACGGACCCTGGCCAGCCCCGCCCTGTGAGGCCCTGGCTCAGAGATGCCCTCTCCGGTGCTATTCTGTCTCTAACAGTAGGACCTGTGAGTGTCTGCCTGTCTCTCTAGCCATAGTATGGAAGTTTGGTTTCTCTGGCTTTTCTTCCTCAGATTATCCCGGATTCTTCTCACCATTAGATGAAAGTGCTCCAAAGGCTCTCTGTAAGGATTTGAGATGAGGCAGGCTTGGATTTCACAGTGAATGTTAGGTCCATTCCTTCTAAGAACCCCTGCTGCTCTGTGTCACAGTCAAGGCCTTTCTGACAGGCAGAAGGGATGCCAGAGTCAGCTCTGTCCACCTCTTTCTGGGAGTTTCCATTGGAAATATCTGTTACCTTCCCCACCCCAGGCATGCTCTGAACTGGTGTAACCTCAGCGTCAGCCCCTGCTAGGAAAAGCTCTTGGAAGAGTCACAAGCCAGACTCTGCTGGCCTCCATCTGTCCCATCTGTGTTACCATCCTTCTGTGACTTCCGCATGTGTACCAGCTCTGGGAGGGGCAGCCGAGCTCTGGGGGCTGCTTGGAAAGAAAGGCAGAGTGGGCCAGTGAGCAGCATTTCTAAAAGTGTCTGTGGTGGGTGAGTGCCTTCCTGTGTGGTGTGGGGCTGAAATGCACAGTTCTGTGGGCTGCCCTGCCTGGAGACGGGAGAAACTGCACCTTTTCTCATAGATGTTCATCTCAGGGATAATCTGATGCTGCCTGAAAAAGGGTGTGTGTGTGTGTGTGTGTGTGTGTGTGTGTCAGCTTTAGAGTGAAGCTGTGGGAGAGGGGAGGCCAGGCCTGCAGTTGTCCTTTCTCTCCTCAGCTTAGCTGTTTAGAGGGAAGATCCTAATTACACAGGCCTCCCTCTAAAACTGCTTGTCAGAGTTAATGAGACATAATAGCTTGTGATGTTGGGGTTTGCCCAAGTCAGCCTCCCTAAGTACAGGTTTTACCCATGTCACCATTACCTCTTGGTCTTCACTTTGTGGGCCTCATCAGGGGCCCCAGAACTGGTTCCTCTTGGGCTTCAAGCACACTCCCACTTCATCCTGAGCATTCTGGGGCCTAGTAAACCCCTTCGAGACTGAGGGACCTTCAGGAGAGTCACCTGGTCTGTTTCCATGCTGTTGTCTGCCCAGAGAAGCAGATAGACACCGAAACACGTGTCAAAGACAGGCAAGCAAGCATTCAACGCTGGGCCACACCGCCCGCCCACTGGGTCTGAAGTCAGCCTGACACACACCTGTTAGTTACTTGCTCCCTCTGCTGTTCCGGGTTTCTAACATGGGGTTGTGATCATGCTTCCACCAGGGCTTCTGTGGCATTGACTAAGGCAGTTTGTGTGACGTGCCCAGCAGGGTGGCTGAAGTGACCGCTGTTACCTTATACTTCCCAGCAAGGCGGCTGTCCTGTGACTCTGTGGCTTCCTCTGGCAGCCTTCCTGGCTCAGGAATGAGGGCTGGGGCTGCTGCCTGTGACTCCCCCCACTTACACTTCATCCTCTCTTCACAGCTGAGCTGTTCATGGAGCAGAGACAACTCAAGGAAGCAGGTTTCTGCATCCAGGAAGCTGCTGGCCTCTTCCCCACCTCTCACTCGGTGCTCTACATGCGAGGCCGGCTAGCTGAGGTGAAGGGCAGCTTTGAAGAGGCCAAGCAACTGTACAAGGAGGCACTCACCGTAAACCCAGATGGCGTGTGCATCATGCACAGCCTGGTAAGCCACCCTCCCCTCTCCCTCCCATGACCTCTCTTTGAATCCCCCTCACCCTTCCTGGTGCTGATGCTGATGGCTGATGCTGCTTTCAGGCATCTCCTACCAGCTCTGCTGTGAGAGACATCAGTATCTGTCTTCTAGGTGTGAGCTGTTTCCTACCTGTCAGAGTGCACTAATGGGAAAAGTCTAGAAGGGATGGTTGGCATTTTTTGTGACTTCCATGTTACTGTGAAGTTCTGCATGTGATTTATTCCTAAGATCCCATGGCCATGTGTTAAAGCCTTGCCCTAGGCAGTTCCCAGAATGCCTTGCATGAGGGTCCTCGGCCTCTCACCAATCATTCCAGGAGAGCTCTGTTTCCTTGAGGGGCTCAAGGTTCCCAAAGGTGAACCATGTTAGGTCTGGCATGGTTGTACATTGAGAATGGCCCCTGGGTTGTAAAAGGGTTCACCAGACCCCAGTTCTGGGACATCGACACAAGACTTGGGTACCAAGGATGCAGTGACATGCCTGCACCCATGGTGGAGAGGTTTGGTAGCTGAGAAGCACTCATCTTGTCCTAGCTACCTTCTACCTTGTGTGGTCATGGGTAGGTGAGCCCATCTCTGAACCTTGAGTGTGCTTATCCATCTAGTGAAGATTCTGTTGTCAGGGAAGTACTATTGTGTTTCTTGCTCTGATAGAGTAAGACTCTAAGATGACCTTTTACCCCGTTTCCTTGCTGCTTCCAGAGGACAAAGACCAGGACAGACAGAGTGGTTACTGAAGGAGCCCACAGTCAGTGAGACCACTAAGGTCTCACTTAATCATCTAGGTTATGATTAGATACCCCCTAATCTTGAGAATGGCTATTGCAGCACCCCTAACATCTGGCCCTGGAGAGCACAGGGTGGGAAGGGTTTTATGTGGTCAGCACTCTCTGTTGCCAGAGGGATCTTATCCATTTCTGACAGGAAGTCCTGGGAGGTGGGTTTCAAGTTGGGTTTGAGGAGGTTAGGCACACACTCAGAAATCACTTGAGAGGATGGGACCCCAGGGAGAAGCTGAATCAAAGCATCTTTATATTCTTTGTAACCCACTAGTTCCTGGAAACAGAACCAAGCAAAGATTCCCTACTCAGTTCCCATTCCTGCTGCCAGGTTTCTTCGTAGGCTCTGTGAATTTTGAACCTCAGCTAAGAAAAAAAAATACTATAAGGCACGGTGTCACACAGCCCTGTCCCTTCCCATGGCTCCCTCCTGTCCTGTGATCAGCCCAGCTAATGTTTGCTTTGTACAAGGCACAGCTTCTCCTTCCTCCTGCGTTTCTGCCATTGGCTTTGCTGGTTAATGCCTCACTCAGATGTCTCAGAGATCATATCCAGAAGACTGGATTGTTGAGAAGGACTGGGCTGCCATTACTTGTGGATCTGAGCCTGCAGCCTCAACCTCCAAACCCAACAGAATCCAATAACAAGTACAATTTTGAAGTAACAGCATACCATTTTTCATTTATGCTTATTATTGTTTGTAGCTATTTTCTTGCAATTGAAGCAGTTTCCAACCACGGGTTTCCATGGTAACTGAATAGCTGTCCAGAGCAGCTCCCTGCAGATGTTACTGAAATGGTTGGTCCCTTTTCTCCTCCTGGGGTGCCTTGCTGATTTAATAAAACTGGAGCAAGTTGGAACCAGGCTGCCCACTCTGTTACCAACAACCAGAGGGGCAGTCAGCTCCTGAGTGGGCAGCCTATCCCCTTTCCACAGGCTCTGTTCCTGCCAGCATCCCACACATATGCATAAAGAATAGCAAACTGCAAGCCTGGAGAAGATTTACTAAGCATACTTTCCTGAAGAGGTGTGAATGCTTCGGCATGCTGATTTCAAGTGTTCCCCTCATCTAAATGTCTTCCTTGTGCTGCTGGCCTGTGACTCAAGACATCTGGGCTCTCATCCTGGCTCTGGCTCTGGTTGACTTGAGTGACACAGGACAAGAGTTAACTTCCATTGTTCCCAATATCCCCTTTTATAAGTGGATAATAATTTTCCCTAGTCCATAATGTTTTTATATCAGATGAGATGATGTCCATGAAAGTCTACAGTGAAATAGGAAAGGAGACGAGCTAGCATACAGACCACGGTTCTCAGGGCCCTTCACTGACAGGCATTGTAATCAATCATTGCAGCCCAGGCAGAAGTAGAGATTGGGTTCTTTCTTAAAATGATATAATACAAACATTGATATGATACAATGCAAAAATATGATATAATAGAAAACACTCTATTAGGTTGAGTCAGCTTGGTATTTATACCAAGAATTCACTGTGAAACCATCCATGGAGAATGAGAGGGACATCATTTTGTGTCTTCTGGGTTAGGTACATCCTTAGAGAAATATCCAAAGAAAAGAAGATAGGTAGCTTCTGGTCCCCACCATGAAGTCATTACCAAGACAGTTCCCTAGGGAGATGTGCTAGCTATAGGACACCATTGAACCTTGCCGCCACCCGTTGGAAGCATGCAGGGGAGCTATCCTTTCCCGTGGGATCTCAGTCACATACAAGCCCAGGCTGGAAAAGTCTTCTGACATCATGGGGAAGTCCCCGTCCCTGGGGTCTGGAAAGGGGAGGATGGGGATATTCCTAGGGTACTGTGTAGGGGGCCCAGATTTGAGCCTGCAGTCATCGAGTCTGGCATACATAGGGTCTGGCAAACATCAGAAGAAGAAAGCTCACTGGGAGCTGAAGGCAGCACAGCTTTCTAAGACAGTCGCAGCTCTCTGCTGTCCTGTTCCGCCATCCACCCTCCCTGGATGTGATGGGAACGCTCCCCTTGATTCTAACTCCACCCTCCATGCAACTTAGGATTTTGCATCAGACCAGGCAAAAAGTATTGCCTCCTTCACACTTCTGTGCCAGAAAAACAACAGAAAACCAGTAACAACAAAACCATACACACAACAAGAACCCTCTTCTGTGCCCACAGCCAAATCCAAAACAAGATGACCCATAATCCCTCAGTCCTTTAGCTTTTTTGCCAAGGAAGCATCTTTAGGGGTAGCACATTCTGCAGCCCTTCAGCTCCACTAGAGAAGACTCCAGCTCGAGCCACAGATGGGCTCACTCCCCCCACCCTTGGCTTGCTTAAAGGATGTAAGGATGCAGATGCACCACTGTCTGCTCCTGAGGCCCCCAGCACTGAGTGGGTGTTCATGGGCATGCAAGGTATTTGTGGGCAGCGCCTGCCCTGCTTTCCCTGCTTCCCCAGGGCACCAGCATCTGCTCTCTTATTGGGGATTAGCTGCAGGTTCTCCCAGAACCTCTTCTCCTTGGACTCCGCAGCCACAGTGGGTAACCCTTGTGTATGTACCAGCTTTGGCTCATAGTCTAGTTCTTAGGCATGCAGTTTCTGAGGTTATCTCTTCTTCCACACGCCCTGGAAAGGTGGGGAAGTGACACTGTTGCCACCATTTTCTCCCGGTAGCAGACTGGCTTCAGCTACTCTCCTCATGGATCCGGTCATTACAGCAACCACACTAGAAGTCACAACTGCTGTGGCCCCACAGAAATTTTTGCATGATTTCCACCGTGGCCATTCCTTACCTAGAGTAATGAGGACTGGGCTCTGGGTGGGGCCCCTCAGATGCTCCAGAGTCCTATAGGACTGGTTTCTGAGGCCAGAGAGGTGGACTTTGGTTATAAAGACCTATATAACATCCCCACCCAGCCATCCCAGTCCTGGGGGAGTGGTACTAGATTCTAGGGGTGACAGACAGAGGGACCCAGGCTTGACTACCCATAAGTTATGACAGAGCTTAAGCATTGTGTCATTGAATGGGCTAGGGTTTTTGGTTTTTTTCCCCTACATCAAGGGGAATAATAATTTGGGTCCTTACGACATCAGAATGTGTTTTCAGGTTCAGATGAGCTGAAATCCATGAGAAAGAGATAATGTAGGGTACCTTTGTCACCATAATGACAAAACATCCCATAGCAGCAAGCAGCCTAAGTTCAAGCCCCACCTTCAGCCAGCTAGACTTCTGTTGGGCCACATCACATCGCATCAGTAAAGGGATAGGAAGACATTGGCACAAGCTGCCTTCTAATTCCAGGGAAAGTTTATGATCAGTAGGGAGTTGAGGATGCAGGGAGGAAGAGGAAAGATGAGCCAGCAAGGTCAGGATTCCCACTGGGACTTCTTCTAGCACTGGTTAGCTACCCAGGGAGCACTGGCCTGAAGTTAGGTGGGCCTTTGAAGCCCACCTGACTTGCACTTGAGGTGCACTTTGCCCTGTTCACTATTTCACCTGTACAAGGAACTTTTCAGAGGTTCAGAATTCCTGTCTGTGAAATGGGGGTGGCTATGCCAAATACATAGGGCTGCTTTAGAATGCAGTCAAGTAATCATATAGCTGGATGGGCCGGTGGCTGGGGCTGTCTACCTTTCTCTCCTTAAAGCTCCTGCTGCTTATTCAACTGCTCTTGGTTTACAGAGGGAAGCGGGGACCCTGAACCAAGCCCAGAGGCTTTTTGCATTAAATCTCCTCACCAAGTCCCCCAGAGAAAGGTGGCCAAGGCACAGACAGGTATTTAGGATATGGGACCCCCCCTGCCTTGTAGATGGGACCTCCACGTGACTGCAGTGCACGGCCATGCTGACCTTAGCTAAGGGAGGAGGAGGAGGAGTGTCCGCTCCCAAGAGGATCCAGAGGGAGGAGAGGGATTTGCAGCCTTGTCTCACTGATCTCAGGGAGCTGAAGAGGAGTTGTGATGACAGGCTTTGGTGAGGCACTCTGCTGGCTCTGCACTCTGGGCTGTAACCCTGCCAGGCTGGTCACCATCTGTTTGATGACATTGCAGAGGAAGAATGAGTGTCCTGAGAGGCTGAGCAGTAAAGCTCAGGCCCTGCAACTTTTGAAGGTTCTCTAATGTTGTCCAGAGCAATAGCATACATAGCAGCCGAGCCTCAGGGTCCCTGACACAGCCCAGACCCATCTGCCTCTGCTGCGTGTGTCCTGGATCTCAGGGACTAAAGCAGTTTGAGGCAATTTGATGCTTGCTCATTAGCTAGGCTGCAATGGATGGCTTTAAGAAGCACAGGCAACTGGGGGAAGACCAGAAGTCTGGCCTTTGCCAAGAATGGAGAGGATGGGAGAAGAGAGATGGGGAGGATGGGGAGAGAGAGATGGGGAGGATGGGGGAAGAGATGGGGAGGATGGGGAGAGAGATGGGGAGGATGGGGAGAGAGAGATGGGGAGGATGAGGAGAGAGAGATGGGGAGGATGGGGAGAGAGATGGGGAGGATGGGGAGAGAGATGGGGAGGATGGGGAGAGAGATGGGGAGGATGAGGAGAGAGATGGAGGATGAGGAGAGAGAGATGGGGAGGATGGGGAGAGAGATGGGGAGGATGAGGAGAGAGATGGAGGATGAGGAGAGAGAGATGGGGAGGATGGGGAGAGAGATGGGGAGGATGGGGAGAGAGATGGAGGATGGGGAGAGAGAGAAACTATGGGGGGAGCACTTGGGGTAGGCATGGTCTGAAGCTTCTGTCTGCCAGACACGTTTATTCTGTGGAACTGTCCTGACTATTTGACCCCCAGATGAGATGATTTGGTTGTGAGTTTCTTTCCACTTCTCCCTGGAGGCATGCTCCTTGTAGCACACAGATGTGGGGGAGGGGAAGAGTCCTGGGCGTTGCCTCTGTGGTAGTACAAGGACAGGCCAGTGTTCAGAGTCTCCCTCTCAGCCCCGCCTGGCTTGCTTGGCTGGGCACAGGTTCAGGTCATGGTAACGGTGGGCACAGTTGCCTTGGTGAGCTCCAGAACCCAGGAATGGGAAAGACTGTGTCTGGAGGCTACCCCAGGGTGTGGCCCTTAGCCCCACATCCTAGAAGCCTGACATTCCTTAAGTGTTTCTCCACTAAAGCTCAGCCTCATACTCTACCCCTGAGGACTTAGGTGGGCCCAGCCCCCAGAAAATGAGTCAAGGCTAGCCTTGGCCAGAGGTGGGGCTGGCAAAAGGTTCCACTTCCCGGTCCTCTGTAAGCCATAGAGTCACCAGAGTGACCTGCCTATGGGCACTCCAGTGCTTTTGGCCTCTTAGCCTTTGAGGCCCCTCTGAAGACAGATATCCCCAGCCAGTCAGGGAAGACAATTGCACTGCAGCCCAGAGATCCAGGAAGAGAAAGGCATGGGCGTGGGTCTGGCCATACAAGAGCAACAGCCACCAGTACCCTAGAAGACCCCTCCTAGGCTGGTCTATTGACTCTGGGTACCTTCTCAGCAAGGGCCTCTTCAAGAGACCCGGGGCTAGCATATCAACTGGGCACTAGGTGGATCTGAGAGGATCTTTCCCTTTGCCTCCAACAGGAAAGTAGAACTGGCTGGTGACTCTAGCAGCTGTGTCCTTAGAAGGGGTGTGTCACTTGTAGGGTATGTCCCTGTCTGGTTGGACAGGTTGAGGGTGGCACACCAGAGCAAACCTGGAGCCAGCACTGGCTTAGAAGCATGCAGTCTCCCCAAGTGTGCCCGAAGAAGACCCCTCCACTGCAATGGCTCTTTGACGCAGTCCCAGTGGCTTCAAATAGGGTCTCCAGGGACCTGCCGACTCCAGCAGCCTCCCAGATGATTCCCAGCTTCCCAGCTGGAAAGACTGTTACAGAATCCCAGGAATGTACCCAGAGCTCAGAAAGAAAATTCCCAAAATAACTTCTATAAATACTTTAGGGCAGGAGTGGAGAGGAGCACTCAGCTTGGCCCACAGCTGGCCTAGCACTGAGTTCCACTTCCCAGGGTGGGCTCCCTGAAAGATGGTAAAGCCCACCCACCCCTGCATGGCCTTCCTGCTGTGCCTCCATTCTCCATGACACTGAATTATGGGGTGAGATAGTGTTAGTGGCAAAGCATGAGAAAGGGCTAGCAAGACCTTTCCTTCCTTCCTTCCTTCCCACCCAGCTAGAGCCTCAGTTCTTCCCTGAGGCTCAACAGACAACTAACTCCTAACAGGAAATGCCTGGTACCCTAAGTCTCCAGACCTCAGCAAAGTACAGGCCCCTCAGACTACCTGCTTTTGGGGACCCTTGTAGTCCTCCTGAGCTCCCCAAGGCAGCAAGTCCAACCCAAGAAGCCCTTAAGGCAGAGCCAGGTGTCCTTGGCAGTGTGTGTGTCCAGCCAGGTCCCTCCCACTTGGCTGCTGTTGAGGGCAACTGCCCTGCTTAGAGCAGAAAAGCTGACAGGAAAGTGGTGTTCTCTCTCTCTCTCTCTCTCTCTCTCTCTCTCTCTCTCTCTCTCTCTCTCTCTCTTACACACACACACACACACACACACACACACACACACACACACACACAAACATCCTGGAGCATAGGCCAGGGAAGATCCTCAGAGCCCCACTGTAACCAATATGATGTGGAGATGGTGTCTTTTGAGGTTTGCTGAACTCAGGAAAGGCTTCCTGGGAGAACCAAGCCCTGAAAGAGTGGTGTGGGCAGGAGCCCCTCTGAGAGCTGAGAAAAGAGGGACTAGAGGTAGGAATTTCTGGAGACTTTTTTTTTGTCCCTCCCAGAATCCCCTGTGATGGCTGTTTCTAGCCCAAGTGTGCCATGCAACTACAGTGTTCCATGGTCACAGATAACTTTTACATGACTAACAAATTCCTGTGAATGGGCAGCCCAGTCAGGGCACCACCGTGAAGGGTCAGAAGCTAAGGGCCTCTTCACAGGACTTGATCCCACCCAGCAGATGAGGGACAGGTGGGGGGGGCGGAGGGAGACCTGTTCTTAGAGCTGATGAAGCATCAAGAGGGTGCTGATGGACCCTGGGGGCAGAGCCAGGCTGGGGACAGCAGGTGAGACCTTGCGTCTTCCTGTGCTTGGGTCCCACCCAGTTGTCAGGCAGCAAACAGCACTGGGTTGCTACCAAACACAAATGCTGCTGGTGTCAGGGGCAGGTGGCCACAGATCCTGTTACAGGCCCTGGGCCTCCAGGCCTTAGCCTGACCCCAACCTGGCCTGGTGTCTTCTTTCAGATTCTAAGGTCAGCATGTTGGGGCAGGGGGACATGAGCCAGGCCCACTGCACAGTCCTTCCTAACAGAAGACCCTGCCATGTCCTCCCTCTAAGGAGGTGGACAGTGCTGGCCTCTTCGTGCCCCACACCCCTGTGCTGTTCCTAGAGAGGTTGCCACTTACTAGCTAACTGCCTGTTGAGTGTCTGGCTGCACCGTCTCCAGGTCCATCCTTTCAGAATTCTCAGCAGCCCTGTGAGGAAGGACTCTCCCATTCCCCCATCCCCTGTACCACCCCCACCACTCCCCAACCCCAGTTTACAGATAAAGATATCACAGCTCAGAGACCAGTGGTCATTTGCTGGGGTCACAGTACATGTCAGTGGCAAAGCTGGGAGTCAACCCAGCTAGGCCTTCTGGCTGCTAAGCTCTGGCCTTTGTCCTCTACTGAGACACACATTCAGCCTGCAGACATATCTGACTCCTTCCCAAACACCCACACCTTCTCTTTCTGTCATCCTGGGATTGAATGTAAGGCCTCTTACTCACTAGGCAAGTGCCATACCACTGAGCTACATCCCTGCTCTCTGTTTATTTCCGGTATGGTTTCACTAAGTTCCCCAGGCTAGCCCAGAATTCCGTTGCCTAGGCAGGCCTTCAACTTGCTATCCTCCTGCCTCAGCCTCCCAAGTGACTGAGATAACAGGTTTGCACCACTAGACCCCACTAGAGATCAGGGGTTTGCACTCCTCTGCAGCGGACTCTTCTTGCCAATAAAGCTTCCTGTGGAAGGAAGCTCCAGAAAGAAAGCTCAGAGAAGAGAAGCGAGTAGACCCACCCCTCCCACCTCAGACAGGCCCTGCAGCCACCTCCAGCCTCAGTCACTCCCTGTGGGCAGCATCACTGGCTTCCGAGCTCCCTTTTATAGTACTTCATTTTGGTGTCTGGCAGGCATCAGCTAGAACCTTCCTTCCCTCCAGCCTGTGGGCCCTGTTCCATTGTGAGCTACTTAAGGCCCTGCCCTGGCAATGTGGGCAGAACTGCATGGCCTGGGCACTGCTGGCCAGACAGACGCTGCCTGCCTCTGGTTCTGGTGACCCTGAGTCAGCATTGCTGTGTGCATCTGGTCACAGCCCTGTGTGAGGCTACTCCCTGCTCCCACCTGCTGTTCTCCAGAGTCAGCTGAGGCTGCTGAGCCAGTGGCTCCTGGGGTGTGTCTATGCTTAGGGTCATAGGAGTGTGCCACTCTGTAAGTCAGCCATACCTCCCTGCTTGCTGGGGTCATAGGAGTGTGCCACTCTGTAAGTCAGCCGTACCTCCCTGCTCTCTGGCCCCAGGACCTCTGGAGACAGAGCTTTTTCCCAGTCTTCCTCAGCACCCTCTCTCTTGCCTAATTGGTCATGTTCCAAGCTCTTTTAGGACTTATGAAGTCAGCCATGTACATCTTTCCTGGTGCATCTCCATAGCAACCAAGGGCCTAACTCTAGAGAGCTTGGGGAGGAGGAAAATAATCCAGCTAAAAATGTACATGGCCATCAGTGGGCGGGCTACAGAGAGGGGGCTTCAAGCACAAAGACAGCTCACCGCCCCGACCCTGGTCCCCTGCCTACCCAGGAAGTCAGAGCTGGAAATTTACCTCCACTCTTTGGAACAAGAGAAGTGCCCACTTCTCAGCATCTCGAGATGCCTTCGAAGGGACAGGTCAGTAGAATGGTACAGAGCAGCCTCTCTGGGACCTGAAGCTTTCCCCATGCCCACACCCCCGTCCCTTGTCCCCAGAATGGAGAAAGGGAATGTTCAAGGCTGCCAGTTTCACTTCCCACCCCTTTGTGACAATTCCTGGCACTTCCTCTAGTTCTCTTGCAACTCTTTGCAACAGTCCTCTGAGCTAAACTGCAAAGCTACACTTCCTGCCTCCTGACCTGGGTGTCCAGCGCCTTCAATCCCTGAGCCCCTTCATTCTCTCAGCAACTGTTCTCTCCCTCCTGTGCCTTCACCTGCCAGCATAGGCTTTGCTGAGTGCCTGGTCTCAGGACCCAGCAGTCCCAGGAAGACCAGCTGCTGAGGCAGATAGAGAAGCATCCCCTCTTTGTCACAAAACCTTCATGCTGCCAGTGACCCCTGGGTTGAGGGCAACTCCACACTGCAGGCAGCATGCTCCCTGCTGCTGACGCTGTCTTGGACAGCTTTGTATCCATTGACTCATTTCTACTACCCATCTTGGATGGCTATGCCCTGATAAAGTGCATTTTTTTTCTCGTTTGTTGAAGAGTAAATGGAGGGCCCAGGATTCCCCACAGGCTTGAAGGCCTGTCTTTTGAAGATAAGAGGAACCTAGCTCCTACAGAGTTAAAGCAGGGCTTGGGCAGGGACAGATTGGTTTTGCATGAGTAAAGGGCACAGTCATTTGTCTATGGCCCAGCCAGGCCTGAGGGCCTCTCTGGCTGCTGGCCAGAAGCAAGCTATTGCTGCTTTTTCTTGTCCTGGTTGCTAAGCTTCCCCTGCCCAGGTGGCCTAGTTAACCTTGTCCTGTGCTTCCTTTCTAGGGTCTGATGTTGAGTCAGCTTGGCCACAAGAGCCTGGCCCAGAAGGTGCTGCGGGATGCTGTGGAAAGGCAGAGTACCTACCACGAGGCGTGGCAGGGCCTGGGTGAGGTGCTGCAGGACCAAGGCCAGAACGAAGCCGCTGTTGACTGCTTCCTCACCGCCCTGGAGCTGGAGGCCAGCAGCCCTGTGCTCCCCTTCTCCATCATCTCCAGGGAGCTGTGAGCCTGCCCGGGGGCAGCAGACACTGGCAGCCGGCAGGGAAGGGCAGGCATCCAGATGTGGGGCCTCAGGGAATAGATGACTAGTGAACACTTCTGCAGGATTCCATGCCATTTCTCCCCACACTCCACAACCTGTAGGCCCAGCTGGACCTGAGCTCCATCTGAAGCTTTGCAAGATTTGCATCCAAACAAAGCCTTGCTCCCTAGAGGTTAACTTGCTGAGCACCTTTTAGATAAAAGGTGTGTCTTAGAGCCAAGCCCTGACCTCAGCTCCCCTGACCCCCTGGATTTCCTGGTTTGGGATGAACCAGACATGAGTTTGTGTACCACAGAGATGAACTTGCTTGCCAGCCATCTTTTGGCTGGCCAGACTCTTCCTGGATGCTTTTCTTGGTGCCTTGGGAGACAAACTGGCTTGAGTCCACATGACTTTGTAGAGCTGTGGGCAGACATGCTGGAGAACCCCAGATGCATCTCTTCCAACCAATCTCAGGGCAGTACAAGCTTGAAGCCTTGCCCAGGACAGCCACAGCCTTGAGGTCCCAGACATAGGGTGGACAGTGGGCTCCTGGGCTCCTGTCAGACTGAGTTAGCACTGTTGATGCCCGTGTTTCCTTCATGGGGAGGTTTCTCTACCACCAAGTGCCTTTGGAGTTTTGTGTCAGGCCCCGAAACACAGTCCATCCTTCTTCCATTTTCATTCACTGTCATCTTCCTGGAGACACGACCAAGCCAGGAGACTCCATGGGCCCTATGCCAGTGGCCTCTAGGATAGACCTTGGAATACGGGGTTCAGACCTTGAGTACACAGTCCCTACAGTGCAGGTCCCACCCACTTGGGTGAGTGACATCCAAGTGACCATTTGTAGACCTCAGCCCTGTACACCTCATCACCCGCTGCCCAGTTTTCACCTTAGGCTTTGCTGAGTGACCTAAAGCCCCAGCTTGGCCTTTTGTGCTCACCTGCCCAGATTCCCACAGAGGCCGTGCTTGGGTAGAGATAGAGGAGAAACCTGAGTGTGTCACCTTTCTATGCCCATGTGCTCTCTGTCAGGTCACTGGGCCAATGTCCCTCCCTCGCTCGTCAGCCATGCACTCTGGTTTGAAAGTCTCCCTCAGGAAGCCATCCCACCACCACCACCACCACCAAGGCCTAGCAGAGAGTTTCTTTCTGTCTTCTCCACGCTCAAGGTGGAAGATCTCTCAAGTTCACCTTACTCTTGTGTTAGCATGTATAAAGGGGGGTTGAGAGCTGCCCTGGTTTACCATGGCAGACCATAGCTTCCTTGGCTCCATGGTGTACTGACTTAGCCTGCTTGTCTCCTCATGTCCCTAGAGAGCTGGTGCCTCCTGGCCACAGCCACAGGCCACAGGGAGGCTATTCTGTCCTTGGCTGAAGGATCTCTGTGTATATGTACACATATGCTAGAGACCTGTATGTTTATGTAATTCTGTTAGAGTAAAAAAAAAAAAAAAAAAAAAAAGCAGATATTATTGGTAGTCAATTAGTCAATCCTGGCAAAGACAGCAAATGCATTCTGACTAAGCATTCCCTCTTTGGAGGCCATGGGAGACAGGTACCTGACAATGACTTTGGAAATTGAATAAAAGACCCTTGAAGGGAAACAGGACTGTCTGAATAGTGTGTTCATTTACTAGAGCAGTGATCCAGGCTGTGGAGAAGTGATGGTGTCAGAGGAGAAACCCAGAAAGCAGGAACCTGGGAGAGTTGAGGAGAAGAGAGTGAGGAATAGAGAAGAGGCCCAGCCTCCAAGAAGGTTGAGTCCTGTCAGGTAAGCAGTGAGACTAGAGGTCGGGCCAATGCCTGGAGGTTCTCCAAGGAGGCAGAGGGGTCTGGGCCTGGTCCAGGGGTTGGGCCTGGCCTATGGCCTGTCTTTCAAATACGGCTGCCCAGTAGGAAACCTCGAGGATTGGGTATGTTAGTGGTTGGGCATCTTCACCATGCAATGACAGCAGGACAAGTCATCACTAGCTGCCAAGATGTGACACATTCCTACTGTGGCCATGAGCTGAATATCCTCCCCCTGTGCACATGCTGCATCCCTCCTTGCTTTGTTCTCTTCCCTCCACCCTCACCCAGAGGCAGCTTCTGTATACCCCTCCCCCATAAACCTCCCACATCCAGGTGGACCTGTAATAAGAAGCCCATAGCAATGCAACCAAAGTAATTATAATTGTATAATTACACAAATATAAGTTGTCTATTACAGACCTTGCACCAAATTTTTTTCACAAAATGGTGTAAGTTAACAGAAAAGCTCTATTATGTCATGGAACCCCCACCCCCACCCCACAGGGATTGCCTCCTACATTCCCAGAGTGGCGCCTCCCCCTGCCCCCCACACCCCCAACTGTACTTTGAGGACAGCCATTCTGTGACTTCCCCCAGAATTCAGAGCTGTCTAGTCCAGAGTTCTCTGCTTCCCAGGACAGCCAGCGTCTGTCTCTACCCTTGCCCATGTGACTTGACACTGGGAGACTAGGGAGGAAGGGCTTTGTGGGAAGACCAACTGGTTTGTTTTATGGTTTGTTCCCTTTAATAGAAGTTGTGAATTGAACCCAGAGCCTTAAGAATGGCAAGGATATGCCTTTTACCACCGAGCTACATCCCTATCCCCCTCCCCACGTTTTTTCAAAGCAGGATTTCTTGTGGCCCACACTGGCCTTGAAATCAGGATATAGCCAAGGATGACCTTGGATTCTCCATCCACTTTCTCTCTCGCAAGTGCTGGGATTAGACACACACCACTGTGCCCACCTCCGAGGACCAGCCTCCTTAGCTGTCACTCCTTCTCAGGCAGCACACGAATTTTAGTCACTGACAGTTGGTATCATATTACTCGTTACCCACCCAAGCCCTCAATGTTCTCCCCTTTTAGACTGTCTTAGACACGATGGCAGTGTTTGCCCAACTAGTGGAGGCTAAAGGGAAAGGCAGAGACTCAGTCTCCAGTTCAGCAAAGTGCTGCCCTGCAGACATGGATCTAGTCAAATGCGGGGGGGGGGGGGGGGGGGGGGGGGGGGGGGGGGGTCCAGCAGTGAAGACTCCCTGAATCCTGGTATTTCCTGACACCTCCACGAAACCCCACCCTGTTCCAGTCCACAGACTGTGTTCACAAGCTCTCATTAGAGAACAAGAAAGCCATCTTCATCTTGAAACCCATTCCTACATAGGGCTTAAGTCTGGGGACAAGATTTGGGGCTGCCCTGTACTCCCCCACTCTGACCCTCTAACCCACACACCATTTTCTGAAGCATGTGTTACACACGCACACACATACACACACACACTTGTGTGCATCTGAATTAGCTATTAATCTGCTGAAACAAATATGAATGGAATTTCAGCGGCCAGTACTCCAACTCTTTTTGGGGTACCTGATACCCCAAAAAGAGCTGTTGAACAAGCTCCCTGACCCAGTGCTCAGATATCACCATGCAAATATTTCTTGACCTTTGGAAGTCTCACATTAAACAAGCCTCCCATTTATCCACTCCACCTGCTAACTCTTTCTCCCTTTGCTTGAGCATCCTTGAGACCAGCCACACAGTGTTAAGTCAAGGATTCTGGGAGTCTAGGGAGACTGCAAAATCCCTGCTTTCTGCTGCCATGGAGCCTCTGAAACTGTCACCAAGTGTTTTTAATTGTAAAGAAGAGGTTCATCAAAGGCCATGCAACAGGCAAGAGTTGCTCCCAGGAGCCTAGATCAGGCACTTCACAACAGAGGTCTGTGGCTAAAGCAACTATGACCTTCATCCTATCATGAAAGAGGCAGGACAATGACACTGTAATTACCATCCTAGTGGGAGCTTCTCTCTATCCTACACTTGTTGTGTGGCCTTGAACAAGTTGCTTAACCTCTCTATACCTGTTTTCTCCTCTGCAAAGTGACAGTGAAATAGCTACTTTGTGGATGCTGATTGCAGAAGAAACCTTTTGAGGCCTCTGAAGACCACCACACTGGCCTTCAGCCTCGCACCCCCCACCCCCCGGCTCCCCTATTATTACCTACAGCACTATGCCACAGAGCAGTTGATTCTTAAGCAAGAAGATCCACTTGAGGCCACTTGTATGGGTCAGTTGGGATCCTAAGACTGCCTTCCCTTGGGTATGTGCATTACCTTGATCCAGTCAGTTGTGACAAAGCCATAGGCCTCAGGACACAAAATATAGCAGCTTATGTAACTAGAATTCAGTCCCTTCTGAGATGCTGCACAGCCCAGTCCTTCCTTCTGTTTAATGGTACAGGATGGATCCCTCCTGTGGGGCAGACAGAAGGACATAGCCACCTTCCTCTTGTCTTCATTACCTGAGAAGCATTGGTGGGAGTCTCTCTCCTATGTCCTCCTCTGGGATGAAGTCACACTGACACACCTGCATATATACATATCTATGCTAGCTCTGGCCCATGCACATAACATTAGGCTCACAATCAACTACTTAATCACTTCTTTGGTAGCCAAAAAAGACCATGTATTACCCAACTTGTCTGCTGTATAACAAGGCCTGAGAATACAGGGTCTGTGCTCTGTCCTCTGCCACCCTCTAAGGATGCGAAGAGCTCAGGAGCTCTGGGATGGAGACACAAGTAACTTATTCCCACAGCAGAAGGATGAGGGGCTCCTGGACACTGGTACCATAGAGGTCTTCTCAGACAGTGTCCCAGGGAAGACTACATCAGTCCAGAGGCCTTGAGTCCCTAGAAGCCACTAAACTGCTACCAGAGCCACCAGGCTGGCTGGCAAAAAGGAAACTGAACTCTGTGGCACCCATCTCCCAACCCTTCTGAACCAGAGTGGTGGTTCCTTAAGCAAGGGACCTTGGATTTCCCAAATAATAATGGTACACAGCAGATGCCGGGCAGCTGGGAGTATGGAGCTATGGGAACCGTGCATTAGACTGCAGACTCCAGAACCCTGCAGTTCAGATGGATGGACTGGTGTAGATCCACGTGCTGCTCTACAGCCTGGTAGATGGACTCGGCACAAGCACATATGGGAAACTATCCAGGTGCAGAATGCATTCCCCTGTTCTCAAGCACTTGGCCTTTCTCTCCCTCGCACAAATGCATCTTTAGACTTCACCAATCAGTCAGTCGTCACCTTCTTCAAAACCATGTGTTTGGTTGTAAAGCATCTGAGATTAAGTGTGTGTAGAGACTGCCCTGTACTCTTCCACACTTTGGTGTATCTTTCAAACCAAAAAGTTTGCTGTCTTACCTTGATGCAATGCTGTAGTTAGCCCTCTGTTTATCCTCCAATAACAACAAGGATACCAACACCATTCGATAGAGAAAAGGCAGACCTAACTAACATGACTGGGAAAACTGGATATCCACATACAAATGAATGAAGTTGGACTCCTGCCTAAAACCACACTCAAAATTAAGTAAAAATATCAAAGACCTAAATGTAAGACCTAAAATGTTAAAAATCCTAGAAGAAAATGCAGAGGGAGAGCTTTTGGACACATATTTTGATGACCTCCTGGGCATGATATCCTGGGCGTGACAACAAAGGTACAGACAACAGGAAAAGAGACTATCTCATGAATATTTAAAAATCTGATGTAAGAGACATAATCAGCTGTGTAAAAAAAATTAAATTCTCTATAATCCTAAGCTCTACTGGGATCCCCAAAGAATTAGAAGTTGAGTCCTCAAAAGAGATATTTATACATTTGTGTTCACAGATGCTAAATCATGGAAGCAATCCAAGAGCCACAGGCAGACGACTGGGAAAAGTACACACACATACACTGCCATCGGTGAGTGACATCTAGCATGCTACAGATGAGGCTGGAGATAGGACTGGTCACTCAGGCAATCTGTGGTCTTTAGCCACAATGTTCATGCCTGCCACGTAGCCACTAGGGCAGGTCTACATGTGTAGGTCCAGAGAGCAGGGGCAGGACAGGGGTAGGAAAGTAAGGAAGGGACTAGGCTGCCCACATCAGTGCTGTGACTTTTGACATCCTCTGCCTAATGAAGAGGAAACTTCACATGGACACAGTGGGAGAGATTTGCAGCCAAGAAGTCATATGCCCTTTGGTTGGAGCCAAATTCACAGAGCAGCTGGAGGGTGGGGCGGAGGAGGAGAGAGCTGCTCAGGGGAACCAGGGCAAGGACCTTGGTCACACCAGATGGAGGAAGGGAGGTGGGATTACTTTCTCAAGATTCTGAAGAATCCCTCTGGAATTTAAGATGGGTTAAGATATGGAGTGGGGACCATCCAGGGAGGTCTGCAGTCCTGTTGATTTGTAGCCTGTACGGGGCTTCCTAAGTGAGTCTCAGACGTGTCATATGATGCACAGGGTGTTCTTATCTGCTAAGCGTCAATGTTGGATCTCATACCCAATCTCAATGCTTTCTGGGTTGTTTTTGTTTTTCAGACAGGGTTTCTCTGTGTAGCCCTGGCTGTCCTGGGACTCACTCTGCAAACCAGGCTGGCCTCAGGACCCATCTGCCTCTGCCTCCTGAGTGTGTGTTTGTTTGTTTGTTTGTTTGTTTTGTCATCAAACTCGATGTCAAACCAGCTCTATTCATTCACTCGTTCCTCATCTTAAAATTATCGCACAGGAACTTTGGTCCATTTGAAGAATAAAACTGGGTAGTGGTGGTGGCACACACCTTTAATCCAGTACGAAGGAGGCAGAGGGAGGTAGGCCATGTTGTAGGGGCTTCTAAATCCAGAGAGTGAATGCGCCTTTCTCACTTTTTAAATATAGCAAAGTGAAAGGGTTGTTTTTGGTTTTTTGTTTTGTTCTTTAACTTTTTAAGTATTTGCCAAACCCCTGGACTGTTCTTCCTCTCTGAAGCCTAGGACTTATTTGTTGATCCTCCTAGACCTAGGAGAGGATTTCCTGGTGTGCAAGGCTCACCGTCCTACCTTCTGACATCTGTGCCCCCTCCCGTGCCTTCCCTCCCTTTTCATTCTTGCAGGGCCACTCTTCCTCTGCCCCCTCCCTCAGCAAATATTTATCCCACTGCTGGCCGTCCTCCCCCTGCCTGGTGTCCCCTTTCCTCCCTGTGTACCCTAGCCTCCTGGGTCCCTTGGGTAATGGCCAGGCTTCCCATTTGCATGTGTTGGAGCTTGGCTCTGCTGCCTTCTCCTTCCACTCAACACATATGGCAGGTCGCAGCCCTCTTCTGGACACCAGCAGTGACCTCCCATGTTTCAAAGACAAGAGTTGGTCTTCAGATTACAGCTGTCACCTGCTTGAGGACAGTCTCAAAGCCTCAGACCCCAGGGATCTGCTAGAGGTCCTTAGCACACCTCCCCCAGCTTCCTAGGCTCCTTCTCAGGCCTGGTTTCCCTTAATACCCCTCCAGATTCAACCCCATGACCCTTCTCTCTTCCAAGCCCCTCAACCAAGCACAACACCCAGCATATAGTAGATACTCAAGATTTCCAATGATTTGGAATCAGAAACCTAGTCACAGGCACTTAATGGGGACATATACACTCACTAAGTGAGTTTGCTGTTGTATGCAAACATAAAGCTAGATGTCATATGTTACATGATATATATGTATGCATATGGCATACCTATGCAATTGGTATGGCCCATGCTTCTGGAACCATGATAAGTCAAACATAAGATTAATGCAGTCAAGAGGCCTGAGGATGCACAGAATGTTCTTAGCTGCAATGGGTGTTGTGGGAGGGGGTGTTGTACATGTGTGTGATGCTTATACATGTGTGTGCACCAGTGTGTGTGGACATGCTGGCCCACGCCTGCATGTGAGGCCATGGGTCAATTTTGAGTGTCTTCTACCATTTTCCACATTTTTTGAGACAGTTTCTCACTGAAGCTGGAAGTTACCATTTCAGCTAGACTAACTGGCTAGTGAACTCAGGATCTGCTTGCCCTGCTTCTTTGCCTCTGTCCCAGCACTGGGTTATGTACATACTGTCATGCTCAGCTGTTGCATGGATTCTAGCTCTTTAGCCTACTGAACCTATCCCATAATACACTGTTTTACTTTAGACTTACTCTTTTTTTTTTTTTTTTAAGTAGAAGGCATGCACTCTAAACTCATAAATGAGCCAGGCGAGGCTTGGTGGTAAAACACATGCTTCTCATACACAAAGGCCCATGTGTAACTCCCAACACATACATACACACACACATTCACAGGCATGCACGTATGCATATATACAGGTTAAACATATAAAAAAATGATACGTAGCAAAAGAAAGAGTAAAGCCATAGTACAATAATTAAACCAGTAAAATGATAGTCATCTATTATCAAGCATTTTATTCTGTACAATAGCTATAATGTATCTATGGCTAAAACTCCTTCCTGAGGAAGACACAATGTTTATCCCCACCCACCCCCCAGGGTCCCAGTGACAAACTGAGATATAGTTCTAAAGTTCCTTCTGGAAAGCCAATGAGTTACTGGGCTCACTTTGGACAAAAAGGCACATGGGTTCCCTTAGAACAGCCACACAGGAAGGTCTGCAAGCAGCATGGACCATAGCTCCCCCAGAGCTGCAGAGACAATGACTTCTTAATCTTTCCTAGCCTATACACCTCTAAGCACCTCATAGAGGCCATGTGCCAAGGCCAGAATTGTATATCTGGTTGGGCAGCATGGCTGGCTGTACACTCAGGTGAGAATCCCATAACCAGGCCCCTCCCTCCATCTGAGAAAAAAATCAGCAGTCAAGAGCCTCCGTGTGATGATCTCCTGCACATGGAGAAGGGGGTGACACTTTCACTAAAAGTCCTGTAGAATAGTGACATACTTGCACACCACAGACCGGATAGTGGCTTTGTTTTTATGGGTGTCACCACAAACTTGTACCTCAATGTCATTAGGCAACAGACCTAATTAGGCTCCTTTGTATTTTCCAGAGACCTCTGTCAGATATGTAGCCATCGATGGCCAGGATGTTAACTGTCATGTGATTGTGTAATGGTTGAGTTCTTTTCAAGAAGTTGACAAAGAGAAAGTACTACCTTTTGGGAGTCTGTCAATTCTACCGGTGGCTTGATGTAAGCAACCCATTGTCTTCAAGGGGATCTGGAGGCCTTCCAACATTAGTGTGATGGAGCTAGAGAAACCAAGACCATGCAGCACATATCCTAGGCATAGTGGGCCATGCACACTGCTACAAGGCACAGACTGAGCCAGTCTCAGGAACGGTTATACTCTTGGATTAAGCGGAGCAACTGACTCTTCAGACTAGGACCCTACATGACAGTCACCCAGGCAACTACCCTTGCTTGTTGGTGAACCCCTGCGAGAAACAGGCAAGATCATTTTCTAAACATAAGAACTTGTTAAAACTTGAGGTAGCTTGGCACCAATATTGTTTTTATTTTAAAAGCCAATTGTGTTATTGAAGAAGAGGCTGTGTTCTCTACCCATTTTGGCGATGGTTGAGGACTGCCTAGGGAACTGTCTTGAAGATGTATATGCTCCTGGGCCTGGTGTTTTCTGAAACAGACAAAAACAAATGGGGCATGATGAGATCAACACCCTAATAAGTGCCTGTGTCCAGCTCTCGGATGAGCTGTAGCTGACACATTCCCTGAGGAGAGAAATAAGAAATGTCTTGGGACCTGAAGAGACTCCTTTTGGGAGTCACCATAAGACTGGGAGATGCCAAGACAAGGTCAAGGAAGTCAGTACTTGCTGACACCACATATGGTGAGGGCACGCTCACTCTCTCCTGAGACCTCAGACCACAATTTCTTCAACTGTCACTAGCCCAGGCATTCTTGTCACAGATTCTTGTCTTCCTCCTGACTACTGGTCAGGAGCAGTAGTCAGGTCTACTGGTCTAGCCCTGGTCTAGCAGCAAGTGGCTAGAGAGATGAGACTCTACAATGGCATGCCTAAGTCAAAAGCCCCAACTGCTTCCCGTGAGAAATGAAGTGTGTCCGAGCACTTTCTGTGGGCTCCATGAGCTCTCATGGTCAGCATCTTTTGTGTGTATGTTTGTGGGTATATGCACATGTGTATGGTTGTGAGCCTCCTGACATGAGTACTCTGTAAAAACATCACGGACTCTTACTGAGCCATCTCTCTAGCCTGAGTACCTTGTTTTGTTGTTGTTGTTGTTGTTGTTTTTCTAAGATGAACTTTCTCTGTGCAACCATGGCTGTCCTGGAACTCACTCTGTAGACCAGGCTGGCCTCGAACTCAGAAATCCGCCTGCCTCTGCCTCCCAAGTGCTGGGATTAAAGGCGTGCGCCACCACTGCCAGACTGACCCAAGTGCTCATTTTTAAACATCTTGTGTTCACTTTGTTGAAATTCTTGAGCAACACATTTTGTCAAGTGGTTAGCTAAAGTCTCACTTTAAAGCAGAAATGAGTGCTCTTTCCTGAGACCAAGACAGTTCATGGTCGTTGCTTCCCATGAGGGATACACGCACATTCTTGAAAGCAAAGAGAGTGCTTATGTTGAGCTCCTTGAAAGAGCATCAGTGTGGCGGTTAAGGGCAGGCTCTGGCATGGCGGTACATACTTGTAATCAGAAAACTTAGGAGGAAGCAGGAAGATCAAGACCAAACTGGACTATACAATAAGAAATAAGACCATGTCTTTAAAAAACAAAACAAAAACAACAACAGGGAAGAAAGAGGCTCCAGAGGAATCTCAGTAGTCAAGAGCATTTCCTGGACAACCGTGAGGGCCTGAGCTGAGATCCCAGCACCCATGGAACAAGGCAATCATGACCGTGAACATGCTTTAACTCCAGAGATAGAGGGACACCTGGGGCTGGCTGGCTGGCTACCTTCTTAGCTGAAAAAATGCACTCAGGGGACACTGTGCTTCAGAAGAATAAGGTAAGGAATGCGAGAAATAGACACTCAGTGCTGTCTTCTGGCCTATACACATGCACAGGCACATACAGGCATGCGCCCACACGCGCGCGCGCGCGCACACACACACACACACACACACACACACACACACACACACACGGACACACGCGCACACACACACACGGACACATACACACACACGCACACACACACACGCACACACACACACGCACACATGCACTCATTCTCTCACACACACTTCACATTCACACACAAACTTCACACATACATAGAGAGAGAGAGAGAGAGAGAGAGAGAGAGAGAGAGAGAGAGAGAGAGAGAGAGAGAGAAGAACAAGGAAGGAGGAAGAGAACAACCATGGTGACATGGGCTTCAGATTCTACCAGGCCTGAGTTTGAGTCCTAGTGGCAGACCCAGTATGATGCCAAGCCACCAATGTGTACAGTGGTTTTGTCTGGTAGGGGAGCAAATCAGACAGTGCTCTGTCCAGTCAGCGTTGGCTCCATCACTGTCCTTAACTATTGTCACTCCGGACATGCTTGCCCTCCCTTGCTGCTCATCCTTTCTCCCCAGGAGGCTGTGGGTGGAGGCAGCATCACCCTGAGCATGGACCAAAGCAGTCAGCCTCTAGATGACATCAGCTGCCTACAAAGGCTGCTTTAAAAGGCAGGATGTTTCCTTGGCCAAAAGCAAAGGAGCAGCCTGGAAATCTAATCAAGTCCTGGCCACATGTCAAGGGAAGCAGAAGCCTTTATTAGAATGGAACTGCAACATGAGTGTGCAGCCTCTCAGACCAGCCCACAGACAGACACTGGGGGTGGTACACACACAAAACCACCAAAGGCTGGTGGCTGTGGCTCTGTCACTTTGAGAACATCCACTAGGATCCTCCAGCCCTAATTTCATTACCACCAGGTGACACTAAAATTTTCCTCTAAAAGAAAGCAGCAACCCTGGACTCCAGCCCCTACTTAGTGGACACTGCCCTTTCTAGTAATTTGCTCAGTTTTCTTGGGGTTTGGTTATCACGTGGCAAAGGGTGTCTGTGGGCAGGTACTGCTGTTGGACTCCAAATTCCCAAAGCCCAAAAGTTCACTCTTGGCTGTTCCCTTAAATTCTCACACCTCATATCATAATGAACATTCTAGATTTCAAAGGAAACCTCTGGCTGACTGGCTGGCAGAATTCTCATCTACTGGAAGAAGAAGAAATGCCTGCCCACTTTTGTGGAGGTCCCCTTGGAGAGTTGTGCAGCCAGTCCCCATGTGGTGAGGCTGTCCCCATCTCTCAGATCAACCATTGGCAAAGTGTGACTTGGTGGGAGTTCTTTTTTAAAAGAGGGAATCTGATATGTAGGATATGCAATAGTCACTGACTTCAAAGTACCCGAATCAGAACCCATACCCAGAAACTAAAGCACTCAGTTAGCAGAGCCCATAGCTCTCACTCAGGCTCCAGAACTGTCCCAAGGAAACTGAATATTTACATCCAGATGTATCATCCGGGACAGGAAAACATTTATTTTGAAGAAAAAAAGATGTTTCTAGGACAAGGGCTTAAGGCAGTTCTGCAAACAGATGCCCGAAGCCCACAGACAGGGCATTTATCTTGAGAAAGACTGGCAAGTAGTTGGCTCTGTGCCTGGTGGGCATTAACTCCAAACACTCCCCAGGCTTGGTGTACTTTCACAGGGAGGAGAGGCCTTCCCGTGTAAAACAGAAAAGGCCACTGAGGTAATTAAGATGTTCTGTTCTGAGATAATTCCCAGGCTTAGGCTGCCTAAGAGCCTCCAGAGTGACAACAGTGGACCTATCTTTAAGGCAGAAGTAACTCAATCTACATTGTACAGTGTGTGTGGTGACCCCAGTCCTCTGGTAAGATTTAAAAAAAAAAAAAAAAAAAAGGCCATAATGATCCCCTAAAGCTGTAGTTCTCAACCTGTGGATCAAGACACCTTTGGGGGGTTGAATATCAGATATCTTGCATATCAGATATTTACAAGTATGATTCGTAGCCATAAAAAAGTTACACTTAAGAAATAGCAATGAAACAATTTTATGGTTGTGGGGAAAGGTCACCACAACATGGGGAACTGTATTAAAAAGATTATAGCATTAGGAAGGTTGAGAACTGTTATAAAGAGACACCTAAAGAAACCTAATTCAGAAGACTCAGTCTCCCAAGGTCCCACTGCTGCCCCCCACCCCAGCCCTGCTGAGACTTGTGTGTGTGCCTGTTCACCAGGGCCTCAAAGAACAACCTGTGTTTTGCCTGGAGACTTGGTACTAGTCAAAACACTGGATCTCAGTAAAGGCCCTGCTCACCCCTCATGAGAAGGTCCATACCCTGTTATTTTGCCACTCCATGGCAGTTCCAGTTGCAAGATTAGATGTATGAATATATGACACCAGAGTCAAGCCCTGGATGGCTACTGACTGCGTGAGCCTGCGACAAACTCCTCAGAAACTGGTTCTGGCTACCCCTGTGAGCCATGGACTGCTCCTCAGACTCAGTCTCCCATAATGGAGGCACCCTGTCAAGATGTTAGCTACTTCCCTGATATGACAAGCTCTAAATACACACCCATCATAGCACAGCTATCTTATGCTCTGAATTATCAGCATAGGCTAAGTTTTACCGTGGCCCTTTAGATCAACCCCTGACTCCCAGGCTCTCTGACTGACACCCATCTTGTTGACCATTTGTCAGCTCAGAAGCAGCTAAGAGCATTGACATCCTCAAACCCTAAGGGCAGTTAAGGTGACCTGGGGGGGGGGAGTGAATTGTGATGAGGAGTTGACGCTCAGGTAGTCAGACAGGGAGAGGGGCCATGGCTAGGTAGTAACCGTGACACACTTTCCAAGATGGCCGGCTTCTTTCTCACCCTCTTGACCTGAGTGAGACCCAAGCCTGGCTGCTTAAACCAAAGGCCTTTGGAAGGTTTGTGTTCCTCTCACAGCAGGGCCTGCTAATGAATTGGCTCAACAAATTCAAGGCTGGATCTGCACAGAACAAAACAGTTGTGGGTCAATCAACTATCCTGTCTTAGTTCAAATCGACCAATCCCAAATAAGGGAATGGCAACTCTTCAAAGATGCAAAAAACCTTAGCCCTCAGAAAGAGACCAGATTTTTCTGCTTTGCAGAAGGGCTTTTACTCTGTGTGCCTGACGTGTGTGTGTGTGTGTGTGTGTGTGTGTGTGTGTGTGTGTGTGTGTCTGTGTGTGTGTCTGTGTGTGTGTGTGTGTGTCTGTGTATGTGTCTGTGTGTGTGTCTGTGTGTTTTCCCTCACCCCCAATTAACACCTTTCTTCAATTACAAAAAAAAAATTTTTTTTTTGTATTTCTTTTATGTGTTTGTGTGCATGTATGTCTGTGCTCCCATGCATGTGTGATACCGGAAGAGTTCAGACAAGGCTGTCAGATGTCCTGAAACTGAAGTAACAGGTGATTGTGAACCACCATGTGGGTGCTGATAAGTAGAACCTAGATCCTTCAGAAAAGCAGTCAGTGCTTTTAAACATAAAATCATCTCTCCTTTAAAAAATATGTATAGACACAAATATACATATATATGTGTACATAAACATATGTACATGCATGCACATAGATACATACATACATAAAAACATACACAGTCTCTCTTCTCTCTTCTCTCTTCTCTCTTCTCTCTTCTCTCTCTTTCTCTCTGTCTCTCTCTCTGTCTGTCTCTGTCTCTCTCTGTCTCTCTCTCTCTCTCTCACACACACACACACACACACACACACACAGACTGACATCAAAATTATAAAGATCCACCTCCTCTGTCTCCCAAGTGCTCAGAAGACTGAAATCCTGCCCTACCACACCAGCTCTGAAATGGTAAACTCCATTCCAGGTAATGGTTCTATCTGCTTTAGGAACAATCTTTCTGTTTCAACCTTTGACTTCCTTAGGCTCCCAGAAGCCATGTGCAGAATGGCAGTTCCAGGTGTCTGGCGACAGCTCCTGCGTTCCTCATATCAGTGTCAGCCCAAATAGCCAGGTCAGAGAGTCCATAGCTCTGTAAAGCAGCTACAGTCTTGGAGCCCAGGGTAGTCCTACGTCAGAAGCTTCCAGACACATAGTCACTGCATCAACATTCAATTCATAACACTGCAGTGGTATCTTACAGGTCCCTCCTCCACCTGCCTGGCCCCTCACTTACACAAGTGAAATCCTAACACCTACCCTTCTCCACAGTGTGTCTCTTAGAATACTTACTGAACTGATGGGCAAGAATCGGGGAACCTTAGACCGAAAACAAGAAGTCACAGAGCCTGTTCGGGGTGCTCTCGAGTCATAGTCACCTGGCCCAGGGCCCTCATGCTGAAAAATATTTTTAAAAAGAAAAGGAATGTTTTTATTTTCATTAATGTTTGATTATTTTAAGGCATTATTCGCCTTCTACAAATAGACACATGAGTCACTGATATAATAGAAACTTCCAGATCTAGGTTTGCAGACTCGTATGAGTGTGACCTAAAAGCATAAGAAACTGGAGTAGTGACCATGATATCTGCCTAGCTGCCCCAGGTATAATCATAAAAGGAGGGAAGGAGACCAAGTCCCTGGGGTGCGTCTTAGTTAGGGTTTCTGCTGCTGCTGCCATGAAACGCCGTGACCAAAGCCGCTTGGGGAGGAAAAGAGTTCATTTGGCTTCTACCTCCATCACTGAAGGAAGTCAGGACAGGAATTCAAACAAGGCAGGAACCTGGTGGCAGAAGCTGGTGCAGAGGCTATGGAGGATGCTGCTTACTGGCTTGCCCCCCACAGCTTGCTCAGCCTGCTTTCTTATATAACCTAGGACCACCAGCCCAGGGATGGCACAATTCACTGTGCACTGGGCCCTCCCACACTGATCACTAAGAAAATGCCCTGCAGTAGGATCTGAGGAAGCATGGTCTCAGTTGAGCTTCCCTCCTTCCAGATAACTCTAGTTTGTGTCAAGGTGACATAAAACTAACCAGCACAATAAGCTATTGACACTTGGCCCCAGGGGAGGACAGAATAACCACCTGGCTTGAATCCCAGAACTTGGGGTGAGCAGAAACCACAGGAAACTTTTCATGATGAGCATCCCTCTGCTTGGTGGGGAGGCTTTAACCCCCCCTCCTGAGGATGCTCGGTGGACCTTTCCCCTCCGGTTGCTTTTGCCAAAGGGATCAAGGTATGGGAGTTACACCAATAAATGAAGTAGGATCTGGACTGAGCTCAGAGCAGCTCACACGTAAGGAAGGGTGCAGGCAGGACCCAACATGGGTTAGGAAGCCATGTTGCTGAAAAGACTCAGCCTGCAGGAGCTCTGTGCATTTTTCTGGAGGCTGACCCTGAAGCTTTACTTATTTTGGTTCTGACTTGGATTAGCCAATGCGAGTATAGAAATGGTAGGCCTTTACTAACCCCTTAAGCACTAAGAAGAGCAGCAGTGACCAATGCATGGAGCCTGTGCAGCAGCAGATCACAGCACCCCGAGTTGTTCTGTTGAGTTGTGTCTCTACCCCCAAACTTACATGGCCAGTGAACTCACTCTGTGCTTGATCGTGTTGAATGGTGCATGCTACCTCACATACTGCTCAAACACATTTTAGTCCTGTGACTTCTGAATTGCCAGGACCTCAGAATACGACTTTACTTGGACACAGAGTCTAATTCACACTGAGGTTTTGTCATCCCAGTGGGTGCATGTCCAGTGTGGTTGGTGTTCTCTTTGCTGAAAAGAGACATTTGGATGGAGACACACACACACATGCACAGCAGAGGGAGAGAGAGAAAACACCATATGAAGAAAAAAGGAGAGAAATATTTATAGCACAAGGGATGCCAAGACATTCCAGCAAGCTCCACAATTAGGACAGAAGACAGACCGAAGGTCTCCTCACACTTAGAAGAAACCAGCAAAGCGAAGACTTGACCCAGGGCTTCTGAAATCCCTCTCCCTGGGTAGAACAAACACCCAACTGTGTCATTCTTTGTTGCTTTACAGCAGCCAGGAAAACAAAAACAGAAGTGTTTCTCTAGTTAAATCTTTCAACCAATATACCATGTTCCAGGCAATGGCTAGAACATAACAGGAAATGATCATCTAATATCTGGTCTCCTATTTGGGGCATTAGGACAATTTTGGTTTGAGGACATGTGTACTCAGAATAAAAACGCAGTCTCCTGACTGCTTGGGCATCTAGGTGCAACCGCATGAGTTACATCAGCATGAAAAGTTGGAAGTTGCTGACATGTGCAGTTTCAGGGATCGTCCTCAATGGAGGACACAATGCATTTCTCTCGCCCTCCCTGTCACTGGCCTCATGTCCTCTGCCCTCTGTGGCTATGAAAACAGAAGTCACACTCAGCTGCACACATAGAGGAGTCTAGCCTAAACTGCTCGTTAAAGGGCCTTTTACAGCATTAAAACAAATCCTACCTTCTTTACAATGCTGCTACTTAAAACCACTGTTTCAGCTGGGCAGTGGTGGCTCACACCTTCAACACCAGCACTCAGGAGACAGAGGCAGGCAGATCTGAGTTTGAGACCAGCCTGATCTACAGAGTGAATTCCAGGATAGCTAGGACTACACAGAGAAACCCTGTTTATAAATAAATAAATAAATAACCCAAAACAACAAAAAACCCACTGCTGATCCATTAGGAGAACTGAGTCTTAGTTGACACAAAAAAACATACTTTTTATTTTGGTATGGCTTATATTTTAGTGAAGAACATCAGAAAAATGTAAAATATTATATGTACTGTACATCATCCAAAGGGATGTATGTGATGAGAGGCCCTTGGAAAGCTACATCTGAGCTGGGATGGATAGGAGGAAGAGGAGCATTTGAAGGCGAGACAGCTGGAGGAAGGGTCCGTGTTGGGAGCAATGAGAGGGAAGGGAAGGTCAGGGCAGGCAAGAAGGGACAGGGCCTGGAGGACAAGCTCTTGGATAATGGCTGCATTGCAAAGGTAAATGAAAAATGATAACTGGCCTGCACTGACCTAACTCACAGAAAAGTACAAATGACTATGACTTGTTGCAGTACATCTCCAACACCATAAGCCCATGCAAAGAACATACAACTCAGTTATAATATTTATATACTGCACACCTAGATTGGGCAAATATATACACCACTACACCACTCTATACCCCAGCTATGACATCCCTTGTTACTCCATCTTCCTTCTACGTCTTTCCTCTTCTTCTTCTTCCTCTTCTTCTTCTTCTTCTTCTTCTTCTTCTTCTTCTTCTTCTTCTTCTTCTTCTTCTTCTTCTTCTTCTTCTTCTTTATCTCTCTCTCCTCTCTCTCTCTCTCTCTCTCTCTCTCTCTCTCTCTCTCTCTCTCTCTCTCTCTCTCTCTCCACTTCTTTCCTCTCCCTCTCTAAAACCTCCAGCCCCACCTTTCCCTTCCACTGCCCAATCACAGGCTCTTGCCTTTATTTGACCAGTTAAAATGGGGAGAAGATTCACCTAAAAATCCCCTGAGTAGGAGATCCACTCTTCTTCTGAGGCAGCCCCTCTGGAGGAAGCAGAATTAACATCAAAATACAAACAGCACCGGGGCAATCCACCACAGTGACTGGGCCCTGGTTCTTCCCTTTTGAGGAAAATATTCAACACATTTTTTATTTTTTTACAAGAGGCCACAGCTAAAAAAGACTTTGAACTTTTGAAAGAGATTTTAGATTTTTAAAGAGGTTGGATATTTTAAAGAGACAGAACTTTTACTGTTTGACTTTCAGAGCTCTGTGTTTTCACTGTGAGATACTGGGAATGAGTGAGAAAGGAAAGGGTTAATGGTGATATGTATCACGGTGACAAGGAGGGACTGTCCTGGATAGCTTTATATAAACTTGACACAAGCTAAAATCCTCTGAGAGGACAGAGCCCCAATTAAGCAAATGCCTCCAAAATCACATAGGGCATTTCCCGATCAGAGATTGATGAGCTAGAGCCATCATTGTGGGTGGGGCCATCCCTGGTCTGGTGGTCCTGGGTTCTATAAAAAGCAGTTGAGCAAGCCGCACTGAGCAGTGAGCAGTGGCCCTCCACAGCCTCGGCATCAGCTCCTGCCTCCAGGCCCCAGCCTCCAGGCTCCTGCGCTGCTTCTTTTGATAATGGCCCTGGTGTTTCATCACAGCAAGAGTGAGTCTAAGAACCTGGTTTCTACACAATGTATCCAGCCTGTGGTGCTTAGTTACAGCACTGGAAAACTAAGACACAGACTGACCTTTCCATTATTTTATATTATTTTGGTTTTTCGCTCAGGCTAATTTGGGATGGGTTTCTATCACTTGCTATTTTTTTTTTCTCCTCATCTTTTCTCTCCGTTTGTAGTCAGACGTTGTAAGTTTAGTCTGTCTCAGGACATACTCTGCTCACAGCTGGGCAGTAAAATGTCACTGCTGGTGTCAACTCCATTGGAAAAGTTCCACAGACTGTTTGTCTTTTTAAAGAAAACAATCGCCAGGATAGGCATCATACCTTTAAATCCTAGTACATCTGTGACTATATTTGAAGCATATTTTCCTGTTATCCACAAGTGCGGCTCGTCAGTGAGGAGACTGAATAAGGATCTCCTGTCACCACCCTAATTTCCAAGTTCCATCCAAGCAAAAATTAATTTTCTGTTTTTTTCCATCCGACCATGTTTATTAATTACTCTGAGTTCCCGTGGATATTCAAACTGTCAGGTTACTTTTTAATTGAACTCATTCCTTGAGTCCTGGAACTGCTGGGACGAGCCAGCTCTCTTTGATATATAGGATGCCACACTCTGATACCAGCATCCAGGGAGCTTTGTCCTACTTGTGATTGGAACAGATAGCACAGGCTGTCACTTGTGCCTGTGCCCTGTCTTCCTTCCATTCCATATTCGGCACAGGGCTGTCAGGTGTTAGAAATAGCAAAACAACTGGACATGGTCTTTACATCAAATAAAGAAAATATGGTCGTTTGACATCAGATTTGTTTCCACTAACAAGATATTATCTATCTTCAAAAACTCTGTTTTGAGAAATCATAAGGCGTTAGAAAAGAAATAACTACCTCACCAGGTCTCAGCATCTCACAAAGCCAGTGAAAGCAATTTCGCTCACATTTCCTGCATATATATATATATATATATATATATATATATATATATATATATATATAATCTCGCCAAATTAATCACAATTTGTATTTGTTATTTGAATGTTGCATTTTTTCTTTTAAAACAGGATTATTTCTTTATTTAATGTGTGTATGTGAGCTTGAGTGTATGTGCACCATGTGTATATAGGCCAGGAGAGGGTATCACATCTTCTGGAGCTAGAGTTGACAGATTGCTGTAAGTTGCTACATGGGTGCTCAGAACCAAACTCTGATCCTCTAGAAGAGCAGCCAGTTCTCTTAACTGCCAACCCATCTCTCCAGGCCTGTCCATTGCATTCATTCATTTGTTCACTCATTCAGGGGCAGGGTCTAACTATGCATCTCTGGCTGGCCTAGCACTCACAATGTAGAATAGGCTGGCTTCGAGTTTATGGAGATACATCTGCCTCTGTCTACTGAATGCTGAGGTTACTGTCTGCTGCATTTTTAACTGTTCCATTAAGTCATCAAAATGTGAAGTGCCATTTTATAATGTGTAATCACTGTAGTGACTATAAATGGTCCTTTGGGTGGGTATGTAAAATTCTTTACAGATCACTTTCTTTCTTCTGGCAACTAAGTTATTATCATTGTGAACAATTCCTTGATGGTGTATTTGTTCTTTGGCTTTTGATTTCATTTTTGTTTAGTTGTGAGATGAGGTTTTATGTAGCTTAAAATATCCTAGGACTTTTGATGTAGCCAGTGCTAGCCTGAAATCTTGATGTTCCTCCCTCCAACTCCCAGGAGCTGGGATTACAGATATGAGCCATCGTGAGCCCTCAGGCCTGGCTCCTTTGAAGATACACTTCTATGACTGGCTGTCTCTGTATATGACAGGATGATTAGGTCAATGCACAATTAGTGAGGTTGTTCTGGTTTGGTACTAGGAATCAAACCCAAGGCCCACACACACAAAGTGACTGCCACACCATTGAACTAATCCCTGTCTCTCTTGGGTTTCTGTGCTTGTTTGTGGATAGGTGTGAGTGTCTGCATTTATGCGCATGTACACATGCAGTTTTCTAACCACCACCCCCACAGGCACAGGCATGCACTGTCCTGTTTGGGGCTGGATTTTTTGGTGTCAGTGGCGTTTCTGCTGTTGACAGATCTCACTTTGTACTCCTACTTGCAACTTGCTATGTAGATCAGAGTGACCTCAGACTCACTGTGGAGTCAAGGGTCAGCTTGGACTTTTGATCTACCTGCCTCATACATACAGATAGAACACCAATGCTCATAAACTAATAAATAAATCTAAGAAATTAATAAAACTGTAAATCACCAATAGCTGTACAACCTTACATTTGAAATCTGAGGCTAAAGATCATTATCCAACCAGATTTCCAAATACTCCTCCTGGGAAACCCCACACTTTGGGAACAAAATATAAATCACTTGCCTACTGAATCCCCCAATATAGAACAAGAAGTCTATAACAGGTATGTGTGTGTGTACATGTGTGACTGTGAGTGTGTGTGTGTGTGTCTGTATGTGCCTTCTCCAGTATCTGTATCTGTGTATGTCTGTTTGTCTGTGTGTGTATGTTGTGTGTGTCTGTGTGTGTTTGTGTGTGTCTGTGTTTGTATCTGTGTCAGTCTGTCTGTATGTCTGTGTGTGTGTCTCTCTGTGTGTGTCTCTGTGTCTGTATGCGGGGTCTGTGTGTGTGTGTTTATGTGTGTGTATCTGTGTCTGTGTCTGTCTGTCTGTGTGTGTGTGCACTAACAAGTGCACCTATTATATGAGCACAGTGAAAATGACTTTAGGATGGAAGGACTTTGGTTTTCAAGTTCAAAGTCAATTTGCTTTTTGTTTTCTCTTTAACCCCCTCTCTTCTTCTCTTCCTCTCTCCCTCCCTCTTTCCTCCCTCTCCCTCTTTCCTTCTTTCTTTCCTTCCTTTCTTGCTTCCAATCTTTTTCCCTTTGGGACCAGATATTGAACCCAGAGTCTCAGGAACTCTAGGCAAGTGCCTACCACTCAACTGCACACCAAACCTCATTAATTTTTTTTATATTAAGAAAGAGAAAGAAGAAAGTGGATGGTGGGCTGGGGACGGCAATCATCAGGAGGCAGACAGGATCTAGAAGGACAAGCAGGTGAACTGGTCAAGGTCAGTCTGTGTATTTGTGAGAATGTCATAGTGAATCATGTATTATTAATACATGTTAATTAAAACATTTTAGGTGCTGGAGGGATGGCTCAGGGATTAGGAACACTGGCTCCTTTTTCAGAGGACTTGGATTCTAATTCCATCACCCATATGAAAGTTAAGAACTATTCATAACTCCAGTGCTAAGTGATCCCATGACATTTCCGGCCTCCACAGGTGCTGTACATGTGGCATTCAGATATGTTCAGGCAAAAATCCATAAACATAAAATTAAAACTGGAATATATACATATGATGCACAGTTTTTAAAATGTATATATATATATATATATATATATATATATATATATATATATCCCATGAAGGGTATAGAATATCCACTGAAGGGATTTTGTTATTTCTGATTTTGAATTTAAATTTGTGAGTTAATTTTGTTTAAGATTGGAAGCATTTGAATACTGTTACATGTTTCTGAGGCATGTGATGTTTGGGGCTTTGTAAACCTTTCCCTAACAGTTCTAGAAGCTGACTGGAAATGTATGTGACAGAAAACAAGAGAATTAAAAAGAAAGAATAGCTTAAGATGAGCAGTGGCTGCACTAAGGGACAGCTAATGTGGAACAGGAAAGGGAGAAAGAAATTGGAATAAAATATCAAGAAATAAAATTTGTCCAGCAATGTTAGAGAAATGGATCACACACACTGTACGATGTATTCACAAAGTCACAATAGTAACAGAGTAAATAAGTTCACCATTATATATTTTAAAAAGTAAAATCACACAAAATAATCTACTCTGCTTTCTTATCGTCATCAGTTTTCTTTACTAGTACACTGGGAGATTACAATGCAAACCCAATAGACAGACTCCACTGAGCTCCTCACAGGCCACAGCGGGAGGAGAAACAGGTGTGCATACACATTTTATAGCTAACTTTGTTCTATAAAGAAGATGACCTGGCCAATGTTTGTCTATGCTGGATGTCTGAGCTCCACAGGTCAGATTTCTGGTGACCACAGGTCTGACACACACAGCAGGGTGGCAGCTTGTGCTGAGTCAGAGTCAACAGGCTCAGATGGCACTGTAACCTCACCATAAACCCAAAATGCATTTCAGAGGAACTGGAGTTAAAGGTGTTCATCGCTAGACATGGAGGCAGGGATCTTTAATCCCAGCACTCAGGAGGCAGAAGCAGGTGAATTTCTGAGTTTGAGGCCAGCCTGGTCTACATAACAAGTTCCAGGCCAATCCCAAGACTATATAAAGAGATAGTGTCTTTTTTAAAAACACTAAAATTAAAATTTAGAAGGAAATTTAAAAAAAAATCTAAAGCAAAACTTAAATTTAAATATGTAGTTTAAAAAAGAGGAAGAAATACAGATTTCACTTTTCTATTTGACACATTTGATCACTATATGAAGCGCCAGGTGTGGGAGAAAGGCCAATACATTCTTTTCTTCCCTGGGGCTCCTGGACCAGAAGGTGATAACACACCACCTAATTTGCTGACACCAGAATTTTGTATTTTGACCTTTTGTATAAATAAAACCAAAGAATAAAGGCAAAATCCCTGAAACACTTCTAAAAATATAGTTTATGCAAACCAACAACAGCAAAAGAAAATTAAGACCAACTTGATAATTAACCAGGCAAAGACCTGTTACCAGAGCGTACATGGAGGGCTCATAACAGAGGAATAGTGACTCAGGATTCAACAAGGACTTTCTCCACAGTCGGCAGCCTGCACATTTTCCTGAAAGAAAGCTGTGGTGGTTTAGATGAGCATGGCCCCATAGGCTCTTACACTGAGTGCTTAGTCACTTCAGAGGGCTAGAAGGGTTAGGAGGTGTGGCCTTATCTGAAGATGTCTCTCTCAATGTCCCTCCCCTCTCTCTGTTACTGCTCTAGCACCCGCTTGCATGCCAACGTGTTTCCCACCATGATGATAATGGACTAACCCTCTGAAGCTGCAAGCCAGCCCCAACTTAAATGCCTTCTTTTATAAGAGTTGCACTGGTCACGGTGTGTCTTCCCAGCAACAGAGCAGTGACCACGGTAAAAGGCAAGAATGAAAAGCAGGTTGTGGCCAGGCACTTGGGAGGTGGAGGCCGGAGGGTGAGGAGCTCAGGGGTCATCAGCTACACATAAAGGTGGAGGCTAGCCTGCGGCTATGTGAAATGTGTCCCCCAAACTAAACATAAGCCTCTCCTCACCGTCACACCAGCGCCCACCACTACTGGCAGGCTGATACGTCAGCTTTTCTTCCTTGTGCTGAAATGATCATTGAGCAGTACATTAAAGCCAAGATGTAAGCCCACTTCAATGAGAGCACACAGGTTTTACTGTAGCATCTCATAAAGCAATAAAAGTGGTGGAGTGCAGACCATAGGGAGAGCACGATGGCCTATGGATGATAAAGCCATGACAGACTACACTGCTGACATTATTAGTCTTTCAAAAAAACAATGATTTAAGCTACCAAAATACTGAGAGAATGTGTTCAGGACAATAGAACTTCACATTGTTTTTTATTTGGTGTTTTGTTTTTCCTAAGGTCAGAGCTAGGTTTGGGAGGGGGATGGGCTGGATGGGGAGTGCACCCCTGTAATCCTGGAACTGGAAGGTGGGACAAGTTTCTGCCAGAATGGGCCACAGAGCAAACCCCTATTTCAGAAATAAAATCAAGTTCCCAAACACTGAGCTGTGGCTGGTGAGACGTCTTGAGGAGGCTCATTTCCACAGAATCCTGAATACTCAGTTTATGCTGAGAACTCTCAAAAGTTGTCCTCTGACCCGCACAGGTGGTCCACGGCACTCATGTGCCCAGATTTACACACAAATAAAAAATGTTTTTTAAAAACTCACTATGCCACCATTAAATATCAGAAAACCTGAAATTTATATTCACTTATCTTTACTCTTTTGTATTTTTACTAAGTTTTTGAATTTTGAGATGGCTGACTTTGCAGGTTTTACCTTGCCATTGTGACTGTCAACCTGAGTACAATCCACAGAGTCCAGAGAATGCACTCCTGCAAATGTGACCTGACCTCTGACTTCTACACACACCTGCATGTGTGCAAATGCATACATGCTCATGTGCAAACACATGTAAACACAAATCAATGTAATTTTTTAAAAAATTTTTGAGGGCCGGGCGGTGGTGGCGCACGCCTTTAATCCCAGCACTTGGGAGGCAGAGACAGGCGGATTTCTGAGTTCGAGGCCAGCCTGGTCTACAGAGTGAGTTCCAGGACAGCCAGGACTAAACAGAGAAACCCTGTCTCGAAAAACCAAAAAAAAAAAAAAAAAAATTTGAGAATGGGAATTAAATAAATACAGTTTAGGGGAAAAACAGTAGCAAAAACCTTTTAATAAACACCGAACGGTAGCACAGTCCCTCTCCAATCTCATTGCCTGGGGCCTGCTTTTGTTTCCTTTTCTAAGAGCATGTGTGACACAGCTGAGAGAGGTGCATGCAGAATTTTATTGACACATACTTAGCCAACCTATATCATGACTAACACCAAAACAGCTTTACGCATGTCCTTTAGAGAACCTAAAACAGGTCTGCGTAACTCTTAGCTGTGGGGCAGCGCTGTGGGTCTGTTGCTATTCCCTGATTTCCACTGTAGAAGTCCACTGACTGCCTCTTGGGATGAGTCGCAGCGTGGCTCTCCCCCTCTCTTCCCATTGAAAATGGTGTTTCAAATCATCCATCAGTTGGTTACTAGAGGACCGTGGCCCTGGCAGCAATTTCCACAGCCTTTAGTTTTCCCTGGAGTTAAGAGGTGCCTTGTTCTTCACTCGCATAAGGTGCTGTGCATGTTTCCCTCCCTCCCCCAGGAGGCCAGGTGTCATCCAGTCCCCTATCCTGACTTCTTTCAGTGATGAGAACAGCAGTGTGAGGGGTAAGCAGCAGAAACTCTAAGACACCTTCTTCGTTGTTTGCCGTCCCATATGCCGACCTAAGCAACTCACAGCCTTCTGTGCATTCTCATCTCTTATGTGGAAACACTGTGCCTTAGATGCACTAGGATTAAAGGTAAACACTACTGTGCCCAGCCTTATGTGGGTACTGGGGACTTGAACTCAGGTCCCTCAGGCTTTCATGGCAAGTGCTCTACCCACTGTGTCATCCTCTCAGCCATACTGTGTTGGAAAATATTTTTATTCCATTTTCACAGTTGATTGCTAGTTGGGCTGGCCATAGACTCCTTGGTTGAAAACCATCTTTCTCACCTCAGTGTTGATAACAATTCTATTACTAGGAGAATCTTCGTCTCCTGTTCAAGACTTCCATCTTAGTTAAGTTTTCATGCTGTGCATCTTCATCTCCTGTGCCTGATAGAAACCCATGCACATGGCTGGGATATACTGACGTCAACCGACTCCACAGCAGTTGGTGTTCTTCCTGGCCTCAGACTGTGGCTCTCTTCCATCTGGACGTACAGAGATTCTTCTATAGGATAAACTCCACTAATCTTTATTTTTTTCTTTCTTTGTGTGGTTGGGGGTGGGGGGGACAGAAGGACACTGACTGTTGATCCCAGGGTCCTTCACAATCTAGGTGAGTTCTCTACCATTCACCTATATTTCCATCTTGTCTCATATATCCTTTCTGTATAACCTAGGCCACTCCTGAACTCGAGCCCTCCCAAATGCCTAGGACTATACTTATATGCCAATTGCACCAATTCCACCAATATTTTTGCCCAAGAAGCAAATGTTCAATGGTTAGCACTCCATATGAAGAGAGTAGACTCCATCAAATCCCTCTGTACAGTTTTAGCTCAGTGCCTAGCTTCCCTCAAGCGTTAAGGGTCTGATGGACATGATAGCAACCAGTGGACTGTGGCCACTGTTTCTGTGGCTCCAAATCAGCTTCTACTACATGAAGACCATAGTCATTCCTTAGGCAGGAATGTTCTTAGGATCAATATGAAGAAGGTATAAATCTTAACTCTTCCTTTAATGGCCATGTGACTTTAGGCAATTAATTTCCACTATTGGCTTCCCAAATAAAGACAGGTATATGCTACTACCTCACATGCTGAGGATAAACTGGACCATCTGTGCCCAAAACAGAATACTGTGCTACAGCCAGAAACCACTGTACAGGTAACTTTCGAAGCTGCTTCCAGGCCTAAGTCCTTAACAATTCTATAAATATCATGTCAACTTCTAGAAAAATTAAAGTGGATGATAAGGTCAGCCTCATGAATTTTAACAAGAAAGAAACTGGATTATAATGGCCTGAGTATAAGAGCACATTCATCTGGCTGAGTGTATGAGTTCATGCATTCATCTCCAGACATCCAAAGTAAGTTCTTCTTACAAGCATTCTGTGCGAGCACACACCCAGCAGGCCACTGTCTTCCTCTGCAAAGATCAAAGGACTTTGCAGTTTCGCAAGTATATGGGTCTAAACCAAGCACACGGCTCCTCCAAGAGTGTGTGTTCAGGACAGACATGAATCAGAGCCCCAGGCTAATTTTTTGCCCGGGAACATTTTCCCTGAAAATAAAAAGACCCTTTTCTGAGGAACAGGGGGTTCCAAATCAGCGAATTGATCTATTCAGAAGACGGAATAGATAAGGTGGTGTCTGAGAAGAGACAGGGCAAGGGTCTCCACAAAAGAAACATTCCAGAAAACTGCAAAAAAAAAAAAAAAAAAAAAAAGTCAGCCCAGTGTCTCCTGATGCTTCACACACTCAGAGAACTTAGAGATGTTGTATCTCTGTGCCTCATTTTACAAGTGTGACGTCTCCAAAATGGAGCCACCTTTAAGTTTAGGAGGGTAACCAGTATGTTCTACCAAGATGGTGGCATGCAACATGACATAGCCAAGGAATGTTCCAGAAAGAGCATGCATGAAGCCAGAAAGTTTAGACTACAAGAGAGCAATAGAATGTTTTGAGCAGGATGGGATACCTCTCCAGAGCAACTGGGAGATTATCCAATGCCTTTGAGCATTACTGAAAGAATTTCTTGGGTTTGTTTTTAGTGTTTTTTTTTTGTTTGTTTGTTTGAGAAGCTAGGATCCTTAACAAGCTAAACAAAACTAAAGCAGTTATTGATGTCAAGAAAATGAAAAGTTCTAGAAACATGTGGCTTGACAGAGAGCAAAATCAAAATGTAGCAAATGTTATATACATTAACGTTAAAAACTGGTACCATTATTGAAGGTAGGGAAGGCGTGTGTGGGGGGTGAGGTGGGGGGTGTGCATTCGTGTGCATGTGTGCATGTGTGGGGGTGGGTGGGTGGGGTGGGGGTGATGAGAGCTACAGGTTTATATTCTATACAGAGAGAACTTAGAGATCATGCCTAATGTTTAAAAAGAAGCTGTGTAAGAAATACAGCCAAGCAGTGTTGACACACACATTTAATCCCAGTTCTAAGGAGACAGAGGCAGGTCAATCTCTGTGAGTTTGAGTCCAACCTGGTCTACAGAATGAGTTCCAGGACAGTCAGGACAATGTAGACAAGCCCTGTCTCAAACACCCCCCTCTCCAAAAAAGAAATGAAAAAATGAAATCAGAAGAAATAGCTCTGATAGTTAAAGATGGAGGAGGAGACAGGGAAGAGGCCTGCTGTTCATTAGGGTCGATGGCATAGCTGACATTTAACCACAGAAGGGTATTATTTTTGGTGAGAATAAAAATAATTTAAGAAATCACATTTGATTTCTTAATCATGCCTGATGACATCACACAAGGGCTTTGCATAAGAATTGGGTTTTGTTTGTTTGTTTGTTTGTTTGTTTTTTAGAAGATTAGTTTAGATAAATGAAAACTGTAACCTTGGCATTGCATCATCCTGTAGAATGGCTAAGGCGTGGCACCGCTGTTAAGACTGACATTGCTCTTCACAGGATCCAAGTTCCCGGCTCAGTGTTCACATCAGGTCATTCAACTACCTGTAACCGAGCTCCAGGAATTTTACATTCTCTTCTGACCTACATGGGCACTGGAACACGTCACACACACAGACACACAGACACAGACACACACACACACGCACGCACGCACGCACGCACGCACACACTAAAGAATATGTACAATAAAATCTTGTTTTAAAAATAAGTTAATGAATGCACTACCTCCTAACTATCATTTTTGTATAAAAAATAAGTCCATTTTATTGACAATTTCCAACAGTATATAGTGCATTGTTATTCATTGCAGCCAGTATATTGTACAGTAAATCTCTTTCTTTCTTCCTTTCTTTTTTTTTTTTTGTTCTTTTCTTTGGTGTTGATGATGAACCCTTTCACATGCCAGGCAGGTGCTATACCATTGAGTTAACTCCACAGTGCCATAAAGTTAATTACATGCACACACACACAATCAATCAATGTGTGTGTGTGTGTGTGTGTGTGTGTGTGTGTATGTGTGTGTGTATTTCCCCCCACAGTGACATTCCCAGTGTGTCTACCTTAAATGCATGGCTAGTTTGAACTGGAAATGTTCCTCACAGGCTCACGCTTTGGATGCTCAGTCCCCAGCTTGAGGCACTGAGAGTTGGAATCATTGCTGAGGTGAACTAGGCCCTGTGGTTTTGGGGCTTTGGGTCCTGGTTCCTAAGATCAATGTGTGGGAATTTGGAGCTGCAGGCCCTAGAAGCCCATCTGTGTACAGAGCATGATGGGCTATTCTGGTGGAAGCTGGAACGACTTGAACATGGCAGACACACAGGCAGTAAACAAATGTCAGAGGAACCTGGGTATCTGACTACAGTCCTTGCATTACGTCTTGGCAAACAAAAATTAATGCATTTTTAAAAAATTGGCTGTGTCCTTTCCATCCCCTAAAAATGGAAGTGAGCACAGATTTAAAAAAAAAAAAATGGGCTGATTAATTCAGAAGGGGAAATTTCCAAACCACACCATGCAGGCTAAACAGGATTGCTGCTGCCTGCTGCTGGGTAGATTTACAACAGGAGAGGGTAAAGGGCTGACGGGAAGGACTTGGGCAGTGTGCAGTTTGTGGGGAAAGGGTGTGAATACAATCAAAGTTGTAGGCAAAGCAAGTACTGCAGACAAAGCCCATCTCTGTGCCATTATTTTAAAAGCTGTGGAACCTTTAGGAGGTCAGGCCCGGCTGGTCGAAGCAGGTCACTGGGGGTCCACCCACTTTCCAGCCTGCTTTTTCTGTACCCAAGATCCATAATGATATCAGAATTCACCCTTGGCATTGTACATTCTGTGAGCGAGACCATGGTGTGAACAAGCAAGGGTTGCATGCTTTAGCATGTTTTAAGCACCATAAACTCCACCATTCCTTCCCCACCACGAGGCACTAAAGCTCCCCTCCCTCACCTAAGCTCCTCTCTCTCTCTCTCTCTCTCTCTCTCTCTCTCTCTCTCTCTCTCTTTCTTTTTGTTTTGTTTTTGTTTGTTTGTTTTGTTTTTTGCTTTTTTGAGACAGGGTTTCTTTGTATAGCCCTGGCTGTCCTGGAACTTACACTATAGACCAGGCTGTTAAAGGCATGTGCCACCACTGCCCATCACCTAAGCTCCTTTTGACAGGCATTTTGTCACAGATATGTAGAACTTGTGTTGACTGCCACACATTCATTCACAGCTTACTGTTAGGTGAGGCTACTGTCAGCAGCAAGCAGCAAGTCTATTAGCATTTACTCTACATTTTACTTACAGGAGTGAAATAGTTTGGTGGGAATCTTTGGACTGTAGAACGAAATACAAAGTTTCTATATGAAAAAAAGAAAGAGAAAAAAATGGTTTCTAAGTCTGTTTTTTTTTTTTTTTTGAAGTGAAAATCTTTGTTAATTTGTTGCTCATCTCTCATTAAACACTTTAAAGATTAATCTAGACATAAAGTGCCCAGTGAGGGTTAAAGCCACAGGCATTGGCACGTACGCCCATATGCAAATATGAGGGCTTGTGAGAGCCAAAGGGGCTTAGAGTTACCTGGCCGGACTCTTGGGAACCGGTGCAGGAAGTGTCTCGTACTGTCCCGGACAAAGATAAAGTGACTGCACAGGAGGAACAGACAGACAGACAAAAACAGCTCATTAGTTCACCATATTATCATCATTCACACACACACATACACACGCACACATACACACACACACACACACACACATACACACACACACACACACTGTTTGTTTGTTTGTTTGTTTGTTTGTTTCACTGTCTCACTGTGCAACTTTGACTGTCCTGGGACTAGATATAGATGGAGCAGGCTGGCCTTAACTCACAGTGATCTACTTGCCCCCAGGCAATGCTGGGATTAAAGGCATGTGTGTCTATGCAGCCAGTTCTAGGAGGCAGACAGAAGGAGGCCCTTGCAATTCAGTGGCTGCCCTGCCTCACCAGTCAGTGCACTCTAGATTCGGTGAGAGAACCTGTCTCAAAAAAAAAATAAGGTTTCTAAGGAAGACATCTGATGTTGATCTCTGGTACACACACACACACACACACACACACACACACACATGTGCACATGCATAACATTCTATGTACACAATCACATTTTAAAAAGAAGTTGCTAAAAATTATAGGTCAAAAGCTTGAGTCTCTATTAAGAAATAAAGAGCCTTTGAAGAATGAATAGCTCAAGGTAGAAATTTTCATTGTACTGTTTGCTTAGGTTTTGTTTATTGACCAGTTTTTGTTTATTGGAGTAGAGTCTGTTAGTAACCCAGGCTGACCTTGAACTCAGGACCCTCATGCATTTGCTCCTGAGTACTGGGGTTACAAGTATGTGCTATTATACCTGACTCCTACTTCTAATTTATTTTTTATTCTTAAATGATCTAACATATAAGTTTTCTCCATAAGATAATGATAGCAATATATGGTCATGCACCTATATAGTATACATAAAACTCTATGTATGGGTGTGCTCATCTATAAGTGTAGGGAACAATAACAACACATACAGAAGGGGAAACCAGGCTGGCCTCAAACTCACAGAGATCTGCCTGTGCTTCCTGAGTGTTGGGGCTAAAGCTTCTCATATTTAATATATACTTAGGTTTCTTATATGTTCTTCTGTGGCTTGAAAACTCATTTCTTTTTAGAGCTGAATGACACCCCATTGTCTCAGTGTGCCCAGTCTGTCATCTACTGAAAAGCAACCTAGATGCTTCTAAGTCTTGATAAGCATGAGCAAAGCTTCTGTAAATGTCATTTACTGTCCTTCGTGATGAATTAGGAGTCAAAGCTGATTGACACTTTGTCTTTCTGTCAGTAGTGTATCTTGTCATGAGCTTCTCACTCCTGTCCTGTGTCTGTTTCGATTGCATGGTAAGAAGGCTCATTCTCACCCTTGAAGGCAGGTTAGAAGACAGAGTGGCCAGCGTTTTCTGGAAGCTATGCATCTTTACAGCAGTGGGTCCACCTTCTTTTGGGTGACAAACAGTGCTCAGTGCTCAGTCCACTAGTTTCTCCTGTCTTTTCATTGCCTGGAGATTGTGAACCAGATTCTTACTGGTGGTGAATTCGCTCTATCACACCTACATTTATGTAAGTCTCTCATTTCTACCTGAAGTAACAGGGAGCATTTACAATGGTAATACGCCTCCTCTGAGGGAATGCCACAGCACAGAACCATCCTGCCATGGGGCAGAGGGATAGATAAGCAAAAGTGATCGTCTGAATGTGAAGGATATGTCTGCTCATCAGATACAGCTACAACTTTGAAAAACGATGTGTAGAGAGTTCAAATAGTATGGAGAAGGTTCTGGAAAGTCCTGGTTCCTGCTAGTGACAGGGTAGGTTACTCAGATGACTCCTCTTAGTATAGGCAGCTAAGAAGGGAGGACAAATGCTAAAAACAAATTTGAGCATTCAAACATGTGCAGATGTAAGTAACAAGGCAGCAGGGATAAGACTCCAAACAGAGAGAACTGAGGAGATAAAGGGCCAGCTCTGGCCTGGTGCTGTTGGCTGGGAACAAACCAAACCAGGCATGGGAGTGCAGCTGAGTCTGAGGGAACTTCAGAGCCCTGGAAGTACCCAGAGGCCAAACCCTGGGCCAGTCAATGGTAAGGGTAGCCCAGAGGTCTCCACCCACATGCATTTGAGACCCCCAAAGGGTAGCTCCTGAGAGTCAGCCCTCCCACCTCACCATTGCCAATGGACTGCAGAGGGTCGCCTTGCTATCAAAGCAGAATCAGAAAGGGAAGAACCCCTGCTCCAAAGGGACTATAACCAGGGGCTAGTTCCGTGCATACATTCCATAGATCTGCATTGCAGGCATGAGCCACTGCACAGAAGGGTCCATTCCCAGCAGTGTGAGCCCAACAGCTCCCCTAAAGCTGCCAAGGGAAAAAGAAAACCTTCTCTGGAAGGAAACACTCAGCCCAGGCCTTGGGGAATTCACAAAAAATACATTTGAAGAGCAAAGGGCACCATGCACTAGTGACTGATAATCACACACACCTGCTGTGAGTCTACACACTGAAAAATCAAAGGACTCCATGAAAGGATGCTGAGAACAGGAAAAGGGGTGCAGTAGAGCTGCAGGATACAGAGCAACACATGCGTGGTAAGAGACAGCGCCATTTCTACAGGCCCATAGTGAATCTGTTAAAAAAGAAATTGAGCAAGCGATCGCACTCCCAACAAGCCTGTTAGCCATGAGAAAAAGTGGCCAGAGGCCACACACAGCCCAGTGCCTTCAATGTTTAGTGACAGTTTTAGTTATTAAGACTTGGAGGGAGGAATATCAATGACATCTCCTGTGCAGAGGCCGGCAACAAAGTGCAGATCGGCCCTCCAGTTCCGAGACTTACCCTGTCTAAAATGTCAGGAGTGTTGAGGTTGAGAAGCCTTGCACTTACCATTCAAGTACAAGGGATCAAAGGCAGTGGGACTCAAGGGAGACATCTAGGCAGGAGACATAAACTCTGGGGATCTCTACTCTGGGTGTTTACCACCTGGAGACAGGCTGAGCCCACCGTCCACGGGGACAGGGCATATGGAGAGGAGTATGTGGGTCCCGGCACTCGGAGACAAACCCCAGTTGGGACAGGAACAGAAGGCAGCTGAAAGGGCTAAGGAGAAAACCAAGACTGAGGATTGGAAAAAATGTCAGGGAGTGAAGAGTGGAGACAGGACTGGGTAGGAGGGTGAGAATGCAAACCAACTGTGGAGACCTACTGTGTGCTTACTGGCGGTGAAGGACTTAAAATGAGATAGTCCTCCTGCATACATGATACATTGCTACCAGAAAGGCTGTGAGGTTTAACCAATGTGTGGCTTTGCCAAAACAAGCAAGAGACACGGGCAAGATGACAATGGGCATGGGAAGAGGGCACCGTGACTGGGCGCAAATGCGAGCCACATAAAGGTGGGATGGGGGAGGGGAAGCTGGAGCGGGGCCAGAGAAGACAAGTCATCTACCTAAGACCATGGAGGATTAAAATTATGAGTCTTGGGGAAAAAAATCTAAGGAGTGGTTGAGCTCGAGGAGCAGTGAAGAAACCAAGAAGCCAGGCTGTTGACAAGTCACTGAAATCACTGTGGGGGCGCAGAGCGCTGTGAGTAAGGAACCCAAATTCTTTAACAAATAAGGAGGGGCCATGGTCTGCCCGCTGACTGCAACTCTGAGGGAAAAGCAGGCCTGGGGGCAGGGGATCCCATTTTTATGTCTCAAAATACCAAAAAACACAAACAAAAGTCATAGGTATGGAAAACTGAGAACATCACACAATTTTATTAAATGGCACTGCCCCAATTCAAATCATTCCATCAAGGCCAGCTGTCGAAACATTGTAAGTTTGAATCGCACGGGCACACAAACATTCCTTCTGTTTCCATACTGAATATATTCTCAGATACCACCACAGAGGAAAGCACTGGACTCCCCAGCTTCTGGAACTTGGTCCTTTATGAAATGTGGGGAGGAAAGGAAAAAAGGCCATAAAGAAACCGGAGAAGGCTTGTCCCTCTGGGGAAGCTAAACACATGAGTTGTTTCATTAAGGTTTTCCACAGTGGGACTCTGGCTTGTCCCAAGGATGGGTAAGGAGCAGGAGAGGAAGCACATGGGAGAAAATATCAGAGAATGAGTGGCCAGAATGATTTCACCGGTAGCTTGGTTACCTGATACCAAGCCGGAAAGCCAAGTATAACCCAGCATTTATATTAGTCCAGTGAAGCAAACAGGATAAGATTTGTCTAACAAACCTATACCAGTCTGTTATGTTCACAGTTCAGATCTGCGAAGCAGTAGCAACAGGCTCCATGCCACTTATGTGTGCATATCCAGCTGAGAGTTTTATATTCACTTAGCAAATACAACTGTCTCTTATTTCCTTTTGGTTTTGGAAGACAGGGGTTTTTGGTTGGTTGGTTGGTTGGTTGGTTGGTTGGTTGGTTGGCTGGTTAGTTGGCTGGTTAGTTGGTTGGTTGGTTGGTTGCTTTGGTTGTTTTGAGATAGGATCTCTCCATGTAGGCTTGACTGTACTAGAACTCGCTATGTAGACTAGGCTGGCCTCAAATTCACAAAGATCTGCTTGCCTCTGCCCCCCCACCCCCCGAGTCCTGGGATTAAAGGCATATGCCACCATTCCCAGCTGAAGACAGGGTACTATGCAGCCCAAGCTAGCTTGGAACTTGAGATCGTTGTGCCTCAGCCTCAGTGTAGAGTCATAGGCACGTGTGACTACCCAGCTACAACGCCTTGGTCTCACACAGTGGCTATGCATCTTCAGGACTGATGATATTACTGGCTCTTATCATTTGGGAACTATTAAGACAAAGAGAAAGGAAAAAGACTGAAGGTTCAAGTAACAAGCCGAAGTCCCTTGAAGAGACCTATTCAGCACACGTCCCTTCAAAAGGGTCCTGCTAGGCCCTGGAAGTGCAGCCTTTGGATTCCAACTACCAAAACCCTGCCTGCTCCCTCTCTGTGAGTAGAGCATATGGTAAACAGGAAGGAGAGCTACATGGTCAAAGCCCTCAGTTAAAAGTGCTGTTTTGAGCAGGATCTGGTGGTGCACACCTTTAGTCCTGCACTTGGGAGGCAGAGGCAGGCAGATCTTTGAGTTTGAGGCCAGCCTGGTCTACAGATTGAACTTGAGGACAGCCAGGGCTATGCAAAGAAACCCATCTCAGAAAAATAAATAAATAAGTAAAGTGCTTTGTTTGTTTTACACTGTGTCCTGGATGAGTTAGTTTCTTATTTACAGCAGTTTTCTTGCAGGTAAAACAGAAATAACATCTCTTCAGCCTACTTCAACACACTTAGCTAAGAGTGTATAGGGACGCCTGTAGTAGGTGTTAGAGTCCTGTAAGGGGGTTGCAGGGACAGCTACTTGGTTAAGAGCATTTGTAGAGGGCCTGAGCCCAGTGCCAAGTACCTTGTGTCAGTTCACAACCACTCCAGCCCAGGGGAGGGGAGCAGCAGCTCTGGCCTCTACTCACACACAGACACACAATTATAAATAAATCTTTAAAAGGAAAAAAGTCACATAGAAGAAAACATGTTTATCCACCAAGGTCCAGCTAAACCTACTTAACTGGTTCCCAGAGGAACCACAGCACCAGCTGCTTCAAGAGGCCAGTGTGTGGGGACCAAGGCCGGAGCCAAAGGTCCCCAGATGAGGGGATCCTGCCAGGACCTGACTCCACTCATTCTCTTTCAGTTTAGTTAAGACTTCATAGGAAAGATCTTACTGGGCACATTTGCAAGCCACACAGCACTTTTTCCATTTCTAGATTTATTTGTTTTTATGTTATGTATAGGGCCGTGTGTGTGTGTGTGTGTGTGTGTGTGTGTGTGTGTGTGTGTGTTTAAACGTAAATAGAGATCTATGCCTAACGAGACTAGAGGCATTGGATCCCCTGGAGCTGGAGTTATGGTTTGTGAACGGCTTGACATGGTTTCAGGAAACTGAACTCAGGTCCTCTGCAACAACAGCAAGCATGGTGACTACTGAGAAGTCTTTGCATTGTTTGATTTCTATAGGGAATAAGATAGGCTGGGGTTTTCCTTAAGGGTTGGGTATACACTCTGTGTCTAAGCCACATACGCGCGCGCGCACACACACACACATACACACACACACGCATACATACATACACACACACATACATACATACACACAGACACACACGCATACATACATACATACATACACACACACACGCATACATACATACACACACACACACATACATACACACACACACACGCATACATACATACACACATACATACATACACACACACAGAGACACACACGCATACATACATACACACACACGCATACATACATACACACACATACATACATACACACACACAGACACACACACATACATACATACACACACACATACATACATACATACATACACACACACACAGACACACACACGCATACATACATACACACACACACGCATACATACATACACACACACATACATACATACATACACACACACACACGCATACATACATACATACACACACACACACACATATACTCTTGCAACTTTTCTCACAAAACACTGGTAGTAGTGTCTTACTTACCTCATCTTTGTCAACTAGTGTGCTGGGGTCTGCCCGGGGCTTGTCCTTGAAAGAGTATGAGGCCGTCTGCTTCTTCAACAGCTCCAGAAAGTCGGGAGGACTATAGTGCGGGAGGTCAGTTGGGACCGGATCGTTTCTCAGCACAAGAGGGGGCCTTTTCCTCCCTTCGTTTTTAAAATTGTAGGTTATTTTCACTGGATTTAATAGGGATTCTTCAATAAAACTCCTTAAATGGTATGTACCAGGTATTGGAGTATTCTGCGGGGAATTGACATTAGATGTAAGATCTGTGTAGACCTGTGACTCCCCATAAGGCCTTGTCCTTGAAGGGTCATTTCTAACTTTAAGAAAGTTTTTATCAATTTTAATAAATACTTTTAATTCATTATATTGTATGTGAACCAATATTGAATGTGAATTCGTTTGTTTTAATTTTGTTTTGAGACAGGATCTCACTATGTAGCCGTGGCTGGCCTTGAATTTATAGAAATCTGCCTACCTCTGCCTCCAAAATACTAGATTAAAGGTGTAATTGGTTTTACTTGAATGTATGTCTGTGCACCACATGTGTTTCCAGTGCCCACAGAAGTCAGAATAGGTTGTCAGATCCCCTGGAACTGAAGTTACAGATGGTTGTGAGTTACCAAGTAAATGCTGAGCCCAGGATCTAGGACCTCTGCAAGAGCAGCAAGTAATCTAAACTGCCGAGCCGTCTCTCCTACCCCTAACAATCATTTTTCTTAATATTCTTTATTTGTATTTTATGCATAAGGCATTTTACTACATTTGTGCAGAATACACAGAAGCCAGTATAGAATGCTGAATCCCTTGGAACTAGAATTAAGCAATGGTTAGCAGCGATATTGGTACTGGGAATTGAACGCAAGTCCTGTGGAAGAGCAGTCACTGTTCTTCACTGTTCTTCACTGTTCCTCCAGCCACCTTGCTCCCAAACATAGAAGAATATTTCAAAAGCATTGTGAGTAATTCCTTTCTTAAGCAACTGCAAGGCATTGCTCTAGAATCAGGGCTAAAAGTTATCTTTAAACTTTATTACAGGTGGGCTGGAGAGATGGCTCATTGGTTAAGAGCACTGACTTTTCTTCAATTCCCAGCAACCACATGGTTGCTTACATGTGGTTTACATGGTGGTTTACAACCATCTGCAATGGGGTCTGATGCCCTCTTCTCATGTGTCTGAAGATAGCTACATAAAATAAATAAATTTGTAAACACACACACACACACAGAGAGAACTTTATTGCACGTGCCCTTTAATCTCAGAGCAACCTGGTCTACATAATGAGTGCTGGACCAGCCAAGGCTATATAGTGAAACTCTGTCTAAGAAAAATAAAGTCACATTTTATATATTTATTTTGTGTATGTGGAGTGAGGTGTGGCATATACCACAGTGTGCACATAAGGGTCAGAAGGTAAAGTCAGTTCTCCCCTTCCTTCACATGGGGCCTGAAGATCGCACTCAGGGCCTCAGCCTTAATGGCTTTTATCTACTGAATATTCTCATTAGCCCAAAAGTTACTTTGTTGAAAGGTAATGAGTATCTAGCTGTAGTTCTCTGGCTACAGATTGCAGGCCAGTGAGTGGGTACAGAGCCCAGTGTCTTAGTTATTGGATACAATGTTTCTAAGGAGCCTCAAGAGTGAGCTGAAATATAATGGCAGCCTCAGAAGGCAGGTGAACATCACATGGTCCGCTTAGGCAAAGAAGGGGTTTGGAACTTCAGATCATGACCACAGCGTGGCTAAATGGCCAGATCAGAAGTTCTGGCACCTCTGACTATCTTTCCAGTGAGTATTCAGCCCATGTCTTTTGTTCAAATTAGTTTGCCTGAAATTTGTCTCTATTTTTAAAGCATTTTGATAGATGAATGTCTGTAATACAAAAGTGTCCTTTGAGAAAGTGAATGGGCCATTCTTTCACATGCTACCAGCTTATTGTTATGTACTTTAAATACTGACCATCTGTGCTGGCTAGTCTTAAGTCAACTTGACACAAGCTGGAGTTATCTGAAAGGAGGGAACTTCAACTGAGAAAATAAGGTCAGCCTGTAGAACATTTTCTTAATCAGTGGTTGATGGGAAGGAGCCCATCCCACTATGGGTGGTGCCATCCCTGAGATGGGGTCCCAGGCTCTATAAGAAAGCAAGCTGAGCAAGCCATGGAGAACTAGGCAGTAAGCAGCATCCTCCATTGCCTCTGCATCAGCTCCTGCCTCCAGGTTCCAGCCCTGTTTGAGTTCCTGCTCTGACTTCCCCCAGTGATGGACTGTGACCTGAAGTATAAACTGAAATAAACCCTTTCCTCCCTAAATTGCGTTGGGAATGGCACTCATTAGAGTAATAGTGACCCAGACTAGGACATCATGTTAACACACTGACTTCTCTGCCATATGTGACAAAATCAGAGGCCAAATCCCCTTTCTAGAGAGGATGTGATTGAGGTCATAGGTTGGAGAGGTTGGATCTGAGATGTGACCGAGATTGTAGGTTGGCCTTAGCTAGCCACTCTGTAAGCACCCGGATGCCTAGATCTGTTTCACTCTCTAAACTTTTACATTCAACACTTAAAGCTAACTTCTCATCATATGCTAATCCTAAAATTATAAGTAGAAATGCAACCTGAGTAGAGCTGAACAAACTTGGTTTTCTCACAGTTAAATGTTGTTAACCGAAAAGGCAAGACTGACTAAAACCTTAATGGGAAGAAAAAGCATTGAACTGGAAAGAGTGAGGGTGTACAGACCGTCTGTTACTGTGAGCCTCCACCATCCTTCTCAGGAATGTACATACCGTTATTGTGAGCCTCCACCATCCTTCTCTCTCAAGACCTGGAGTCTTCTGGGCTTGTTTCTATGAGCAAACACAAATATGTTTATTTGTTTAGAAAGTGATCTCTTGAAATTATTTACCTGAGGAAACTAAATTGCCTGTATCAAACCAACTAGCTATCGTTATTAAAATGAAAGCTGCCTACGTTTTGCCCATACTATTTCCTTACATTGATAAGATAGTAAGAGGTTTTAAGTATCTAAAATCCCTTTGGTGACACTAAAAGAAATATCCCTACCTCACAGCGACGTTGTAAGAACATTAGGTAGTGTTAGGCCATGACTCCTTTGCTCCCAGGCTAGCCAGGGAGCCACATAGTGAGACCCTGTCGGGAGAGAGGGGCAGGACACACACCCACAGCCACATTTATTAAGTCATTGCTTGATAAATGGTAGGTTTTATTTTTAACATATCATCTGTCAAGTTAAGAAACAGATGGCTTGGGTATGCCTTAGTTTCCCGTGGGTTTCTTGTCTCTGCAGTAAGCACTCCATATAAATTTATGACGAACACGAGTTTGCTTCAGCCCCACTGCCCACAGAACCTGGATGTTTTGCTTTTCCTTTTGTGCTATTGCAAATCATGAAAATATCAAACTCTACATTCAGTTTGTAATATGAAATAGGGGATATCTCAAGCAAGAATTCCTAAAAGAATAATTGGTAAAAATGACAGATGCAACTCACTCTGTCTTGAAGCTGAAATCAACTCCATGAGTTCTATAGTGCCACTGTGAACTACCTACATTTCTCTAAACAGCAAAAGAATTTCCCTGGTTTCATATACCATGCTAGACATTCAAGCCAACCTCTTCCCACCCAGTACATTCTTTTATTAGATTCCTGTTGGTTTTTTAGTTGCTCATTTTGCAGCCAGAAAGAAAATGTTCTTAGGCAGGTCAAAACAGGTTTCCCACATCTCCCTCCAAAGCAGAGAACGGTGGTAGGTAGGACTGGGGACCAGTAACAGAGCCAGTCCAGAAGAAATGAGCTGTCCATTTGATCCAGACAAGAGATTTATAATCCAATCATCTATCATTCTAAATTCACTTTAAAGGAGAAGATAAATGATAGGCTAAATATCCCTCATCCAATTTTATTTTTTAAAGTACTAAAAAGTAAGTGGTAGGGCAGACAGAGCATGTCTGATAGAACTGCAAACTGTTCATTCTTTTGGAAATTGACGCTAGTAATTGTGGAGGGAGGTGGGATGGGGGTGGAGAGAGGAGGTAAGGGGAAGTGGCAGAAAAAAAGAAAATCAAATCACAATCAAATAAAACAAAGAATCGGGCAGCTACAGGCTAGATAAGACCCTCGGCAAGGCGGCTAAGCAGCTCATGGGACTCAAGCAGGGATGCGGAAAAGTCATTGGGCTCCGTAAGCGAGGCTGCGGCGCCATGAGGGGCAGGCCACCCTACCGTAGTTGTAAGGATCGGCTCCCCATGACCCAGGTCTTCTCTAGGTACTGTGGTGGAGGTTATAACAACGGTTGGCTCAGCCATTGTGACCTCCTCTCTCCACAGGCCAGTGCTGGCAGCCGGTTGCTAGGCACCATGGCCACCCACCAATTCCGAGCCTGCGCGTGAAAGCCCCACGCAGGGTCCTTGAAGGTCACCTCCAGTGATGGGGACAGGGAAGCAAGGCTCGGTGCGGGCCCCAGCGAAGCTGACTCAGTTGACAGTCTTTGAGACGGTCACATGTATGAGTCATAAAATATAGGGGAATTGTGAAGTTGCCCCAGTTCTTGGGTATGTATAGACAGACTACCCCACACCTGGTGGCACCCCACAAATTCTACCATTCCCTCACATATCACCATCATCCCCATATCCCAGAAAGAGAAACTGGTAACAGATTTAGCTTTACGTTCCAGTTCTGCCATAACACCCACTTCGGGTTGGAATCGGGGCAATCCTGAACACTAGGCTAACCGCTTAGCTATGACAACATACCACCCATCTCTCTCCTCTGGGCCCTTTGCCCACTGCCCCTCCTCCCCTTCTTGGTTGTAGCTTCTCAACCTAGAAACATTTAACAAGTTTTTTTTTTTTTAAAAGATTTATTTTTTGTATGTATATATCCTCAGACACAACACACCAAGAGGGCATCAGATCCCATTATAGATGGTTGTGAACCACCATGTGGTTGCTGAGAATTGAACTCAGAACCTCTGGGAGAGCGGTCAGTGCTCTTAACTGCTGAGCCATCTCTGCAGCCTTGTCTTTTCTTCTCTCCCCCCTCCCCCTTTTTCTTCCTTCCTTCCTTCCTTTCTTTCTTTTTCTTCTAACCTATTTACTTTATGTATAAGTGTTCTCTATCTGTATGTATGCCTGCAGACCAGAAGAGAAAATCAGGTTCCATTACAGATGTGGTTGCTGAGAATTGAACTCAGGACCTCTGGGAGAGCAGTCAGTGCTCTTAACTGCTGAGCCATCTCTCCAGCCCCAGATTTTTAAAACCCTTAATTCCCATTTGCGGTGCACCTATTGTACACTATGCTTCAGGTCCTCAAGGCAGCGCTACAAAGCAGTCATTAATTGGTTTCACCTGTAGAATGAGGACAACTTTCTTGGACAGTGATACCATCACTTCACACACACGAGAAGCCCAAAAATTCAAATCCAGCTCTAGCCAGCTCCAAAGCATCACTGTCAACAGCATGAGGTTTTGGTTTCTCACCACCAACTTTCAAGAGTGAGTAGACACCATTCTTTCCTCACTTTCCCCCTAAAACCATCCAATTCCGGAGAAAGGGCTTCAGAGCTAGGAGCACTGGCTGCTTTTCCAGAGGACCAGGGTTAGGTTCCGAAAACACACATGGTGGCTCATAACAATCCTGTGACTCCAGTTCCAGGAGATCCAATGTCCTCTGCCCTGTAGGCACAAGGCACACACAGGGGGCTCATACATACCACAGGTAAAACACTCATACACATAAACTGAAAATATCCTCAGGGCCAGGAGAGCTCTGAGGGAGGGAAAACCTCCCTGGGACTGCTAAGCCTGGTGATCTTGAGTTTGATAACCCTGAGACCCACATGCTATGAGCAGAAAACTGACTATCAAAAGTTGCCTCTATTTAAATGCTCGGATACACATGCACACACATACAGCATAACATAAACTAAAATCAGAACACAAGAGGAACTTATGTAAGAGCAGTTAGTTATATCTTGGTATCAATTTGTTTTAATGGGGCCTTTCAAAAATTGATGTTCACAGCTTAGTGGTTAAGAACACTGGTTAAGAGGACTTGGGTTCAATTCCCAGCACTCACATGGTGGCCCCCAACTTTTTGTAATCAGTTCTGGGGAATGTGGTGCCCTCTTCTGGCCTCCCAGGGTATCAGGCATACACACAGTATACAGACATGTATACAAACACAGGATACAGACATGGAGGCAAAACACGAAATGTTCTTAATTGATGTTCTTTAAACATCTTGTGATTTTATTAAAACACAAATGGATTCTAATCCCAGGACAGAAACTAAGAAAACCTTATTCAGTTTTAAGATTTGCTTTTCTCTGTCTGTCTGTCTATCTGTCTGTCTGTCTCCTTGTCCACTGATGGTCTGGCATCTACCTCAGCAGGCTCATGAGGCAAGCGCGGTTCCTGATGAGCAGCCGGCCAGCCTCAGATCCTTGGTAGATCCTTCCTCTACTTTCTCCACAATGCTGGCGTTCCTCTCTCCAGTCCCCTGCACCCTAGGCCTCCAGTTCTCCAAGTGCCATGGTCACACTCACTACCACACGTGGCTTCTCAATTTACTACTGTTCAAAAGTCCTGGAAATTGAGTTTAAAATAGTTGGAAGTTAAATAGTTAAGATGAAAAGAAAGTTCTCAAGTGTAACAGGTTAATCAAGTCCACCCTGTGCGTATTTTACTTTCTTATTTTGTAAAACTGGCTCAGCAGACTAGGGACTGAGACCCTAGAGACTACAGACTATGAAGAAGGTACAGAGAAGTCCAGAAACCTACACAAGGTGTGCAAGTGAAAAGAAAGCAACCAGATGAAAAAAAAAAAAATAGTTTACCTCAAAAATAGAAACATATAGGTCAATGACTTCAAGGACTTTTACCCATAAGACAATTGAACACAGCTAAGGAAACATCGCTGGGACTGGGACAAAGCTCACTTGCCAGAATTACTGTCTAGCATGCACACAGCCGTGAAGATACCTTCCAGTATCACACAGCCTGGGCATGGGGGTGACATCCTAGTGCTTGGGAGAAAAAGGAGAATGAGAATTTCAAGGTGAAGTTCAAACAGTGGAAAAGGCCTGGGATATGTGAGGTAGTCTGAAAGAAAAGAAAAAACTAAACAAAACCCACCACTATAATACCTGCCCAATACCTGTTCACCTACCAGACCTCTAAAAATGTTCTTTCCCTAAAATTTCTTGGGAAATTTTACTTCCCAAGGATAATCTTCAACTCTCAAGGCTGAAGAGTTTGATTCCAAGTTTATGCTAAATACCTCTTTGAAAGTTCCTTCAAAAACTGCCATTCATTAAAATTAACCTCAAATTGAAAAATCACCACTATAAATGGTTAAACACATTATCCTGACACAGTAGTGATTTCTCAAACTTCAGGGGCTTGGGCTCAGCAACTGAGAGACCTTGCTGCTCTTACACATGACCTAGATTTGGTTCCCAACACCTACATGGCAGTTCCAGAGGACCTGACCCCTCCTCCTAACCTCCCTCCACAGGTACTAAACTCATGGGATGCGTGGACACTCACATCTTCCTTTACAAATGTGCTTTAACTGACAGAATCATCTCAGAGCAAACATGCTACAGATGGCACTAAAGGATTAATCACTACCATAGTCCTGCTAAACAAATACTAGTAACACAGTAGAGACTTGGAGATGGTTTTAAATCCTAGTCCTGGATTCATATACGATTGTTTACAAAGTAGTTCCAAAGGTCATCATAGAAATTATGTATATTTCAGTATCCTGTAAAAGCAGGATAACATCCCTCTTATGCCTTCTGCACTCTGACATAAAACCACTAAAAACTATGACACAGGTAGGCCAGGGATGTAGCTTCAATGGCCTTCATTCCCAGCACCAGGACAAGAAAGCAACGCTAGGCATGGTGGCACACACTAATTCCAGCTCTGAGGAGGCAAGGGCAAGATTGATGCCAAGTTTGAGACCAGCTATGCATAGTCTAACTTCATTCTTGGTTATCTGTATCTTAGTATTTGTTTGAACCTCCAGACTTTTAACTAGAAAAATACTTATATTAATAGTCCTGTTCTCACTTTACAAGGGCACGGGGCTTAACATGGTAATACTTTAGCCAAAAGGCCAGAGACTATTAAAAAGAATCACTATCTCACTGGACATTTTAGAAAGATCATTAGAAACAGTGATGGCATCTTATAGGTAAATTAATTAGAGCTTGGACAGCAGACCTGAAGATCACTTTTACAGTGGTGTCAACAATGCCTGTAACAGATGTGCGATCCATTTAATACCTCAGAATGTTTATGATCCTTTAAAATGCTAACATCACTCAATAACCTCCCAAATGGCCATCTATTTCTACTAAGTTTTCACTCGAGGAATATGATGAACAGAGTTGGCAGTGTCTTAACTTCCCTCCCCTCCTCTACATAAGGCTGTAGCCGACTGAATGATGAGCTGCCCCGCCTTCCAGGACAACTCTAAATCTTGTGGGCCACAATAAGCAGGTAACAAACATACTCACCCTCCCTTTCAACCCTGGTTCTGGTTTGTTATGGAATTAGGTATTTAAAAGCAGAAAAGAAAAATCTTGATAACCATTCCTTGAACCTAAATTACAAAGCAAGCAATGGAAGAAACAAGCAAAAGCTAAAATACAGCTTAAGCCATCTGCTTATCTAACCCTAAAACTTTACTGTATAGCATGTAAGTAGCTAACAGGACAGCTGAAATTTCTCTCTAGTTAAATTAAGAGCATACTGATAGTTAAAACGAAGAAATAAAGGTAAAACATAGTATCCTCCTGCTACTAACAAAGTTGTTGCAACTGCTTTAAGGGGTAGGAAGCAAGGCTGAAGAGTTAGTTGGTTCAGCAGTACTTGTGTTTACAGAGGGCCCAGGTTGGGTTTCCAGCACTCACAGTGGTCCACAGTTCTTGGAGTCCGGTGCCCTCTTCTGACAGCTGAGGGCAGAAGGCGCACATGTGGTATACATACAGGCCAAACATTCATACTCATCAACCTAAAACCTTTAAATAATAAAAGGTAAACACTAAATATGTATCATATCCCAATTCCTTACAAAAGGTTCATTTATAAAAGGGTTTTTTCTTCTTCTTGGAGACAGGGTCTCACTGTGGAGTCCAGTCTGGCTTACTATGTAGAACAGGCATCGGGCTGACCCTTAAACTCAAAGAGACCTGCCCGCCTCTGCCTCCCAAGTGGTGGGATTAAAGGTGTGTGTGTGCACACTGCATGCCACCATGCCCATCCATAAAAAGGGCCTTTAATCTTTGTAAGAGTAAGACAGGAAGGATTTTCCTATAAGATTCTAGCTCAAAAACAACTGAATCACACCATGAAGAAAGCAATTTCACACGCTGTCTCAAAAAAATCAGACACCAACAGTTATCAAATCACTCAGATTCAGAGCAACAATTGGGTAAATTGTAATTTTTTTTTATTGGAAAACAAATATACAACTTGGAATGGATTTGAGGCAAATTGTGCCGTAAGCAGATTTTCTTTAAGTGGCTAAACAAAGTTTAAAAAGCAAGTAACAATAAAAGAAAATGTTTCTGGTACAATACCAGCAGTACAAAAAAATAGTGTCCGAGTACCTGGATAAAACACCCGTTTTGCAATAGTGCAACTTTTAAGTACATATTGTTGACTGTCCACAGTCCACGCAGAGTTACAACTCCACACTTCAACAACAACATGCTGACAATTCCTAAAAGCTACTTTAAAAAAGGCATAACCCAGATGTTCCCTCATTTGACCAACTCCATCTATGTTTGGATGTGCAGAAGGGCTTAGATATATCCAGAGTAAGCCACATGCAACATGTTACTTGATCAATTTTCTAAAATCAGGTTTAAGGACAATGACAGTAAGATAAGGGAAGAAAACATGGAGGAATGAAGTCCTAATTACTATACATGCATATTTTTTGACAGGGGGAAACCTTTTACAGATAAGTTACAAACAAAGAAAAGGCAAATAAACAATTTTGTACAAGAAATTTAACACAGTCTGTACAGTGTCTTCACTTCGCTGTCATCATTTGTACAAACTCTGAAAAAAATAAAAAACAGGAACGTGAGTCATTGACAAAGGACAAGCCAGCATAGCTACACACTGCATCTCTGTTCCCTCCTACAATCACCACAGCAACAGGAAAGCCAGCTAATGGCCAAAGTTGGATCTTTATAGATCACTATTAATTCAGATCATTAAACACGAAGCAATTAATGTTGGGGCTGTGGTCTACAGCACACTGGTAGGTTACCTGGCGTAGGTAAGACCCAAAGTTCCCAGCAACAGGATGGGCTTAGTTTTACACTTGAATTTTCTATCTGCTAGGTCAAAAGTTAATATTGTAACCTGTTTGACTTTTATAAGGCTAACCTTTATGCTGCTTAAAACTGTTATGAAAAATACAAGTGAGAAAGTGAAAGGTGAAAGACTGATCCCTGAAGTCCTGTCCTTTTCTAAAAGCCTCACTTCCTGTGAGTGGGCAGCCATCTTGTTTCAGGTAACCAAGATACTTTTGAATTCAAACCGTTTCAGACTAGAGTCAGAAAGAAAAACAGAACCTACTCATATAATCTTTTAATTTCATCTTAGGGAATTCACAGTAAAATTTCAAACTTTCCAAATTATCCCACCACCTTCTATAAAACCTGTACAGTTCCATTCAAATGTTAATACCTTATCACAGGCTTAAAACTGACAGTCAAACTTCTTAGGTAAGTCATGTGGTCTTGTTGGCAGACATTTTAAATGACATAAATTTAGTGAGAACTTTTTTAGCATCCAAATTTCAGGAGGTAAAGATCACTGATCTTCAGCTATGAAACACCCTGGTAACTTTATCCTAGAAATAGCTCTGGAGTGAGGTAGCATGCGTGACTTACCTTCATAGTTTACCTGACCGTCCCCATCAATGTCTGCTTCCCTGATCATTTCATCAACCTCTTCATCTGTTAACTTCTCTCCAAGGTTTGTCATCACATGGCGGAGCTCTGCTGCACTAATATAGCCATTGCCATCCTACAAAAGAGTAGTAGGGTGATGTCTGAGTATTTGAATTCCAACATTATGAACAATTTCATGTTAGAAAAGTAGACTTTAGAAATTCGTATCAAGTGGAGGCAGAGGCAGGTGGTTCTCTGTGGGTCTGCAACAGCCTGGTCTTACAGGGAGTTCCAGGGCAGTCAGGGCTACACAAAGAAACCATTTCGGGGTGCATGTGGGGCATGTGTGTTATTTTTTTCACACATATAGTGAAGAGAATCTACACTAGTTGATCTGTAAATGTCAGAAGTAGGATGTCCCCACATTCAAGCCACTATTCCCTGGTTCCAAAGGCACAAAATGCATGTATTTTTTTCCGTAAGACTTGAAATCCCAAGTTTACATTGAATTCTTAAGAGAAGCCCAGTAGGTATCCAGGTAGGTCCTATGAGCTTCATTCTATTCCCAACACATGCAGCCTGAGCTTTACCTTATCAAACACACGGAATGCTTCTCTAATTTCTTCTTCACTGTCTGTGTCTTTCATTTTTCTTGCCATCATTGTCAGAAATTCAGGGAAGTCAATTGTGCCATTACCTGAAAATAGTTTGTATAAACATACAATGCAAACGCCTCTGTGACGAACCCCCCAGGCCCAAATTAAAACACGTACCATCCGCATCTACTTCATTGATCATGTCCTGCAGCTCTGCCTCTGTGGGATTCTGCCCCAGAGACCTCATCACTGTCCCCAGCTCCTTTGTTGTTATTGTCCCATCCCCGTCCTTGTCAAATAGTGAGAAAGCTTCTTTGAACTCTGCCAAGAGAGACACAAAGTCCAAACATACAGGTTAACAATACCACCCTATAGCATAAAATGTACTAACTCTTCAAGAAAGCAAAAACAGCACTTCAAATGGAATTCTGATTCCTAATAAATTAGGTGAGAATACCTTGTGATAATTTGTCAAAATCTTTGGCCAACCAAGCCAGTATGTGTTCACACTGAGCTACCAGGGAGTTTTAAAATCTCAGAAAAATCCAATATACAGACAGATGTTTAGAGATACCTTCAAAGGTTAAAGCTATGTCTAAAATCAACAAAATACTAAATCAAAGCAAAGACTTCAGAAAAAAATTAAATGGGCTAGTTTTCTAACAGCAAAAAAGAGATTATCCATCAAATACTAATATTAATGAGTCAAGTTATCAATGTCCAGTTAGATCTAAGGTTATGGAGAACAAAGGCAATTTTGAGTAGAAAACTTTAGACATTAAAACTTTTATTATAGTCGGGCAGTGGTGGTGCATGCCCTTAAAGACCTGTATTTCCTCACTTTTCTGACTGTCCAATAAAACAGACTCCCCTTGATTGACCTCAAGCAAGATATGTAATAAACTCAGTAAATTGTATAATCCTCAGCAACTCCAGGGACTAAGCAAACTCCAGGAAAGCCACTTTAACTAGTCCCCTGACGTCTATAAAAAAGCTGTACTAAAAAATGACAATGATTCTTTTTTTTCTAACTCTGCAACCAGTATTTTGGTTCAAAGCTACCTCTTTTGCTTCTACTATTGAAACTGCCTCCTGATTTGAGTTCTTTTGTCAAAATTACCCACACAATTACCAGATCCCATTACCTTTTGGAACACCATGTCACTTTATGCAGCATGAACACCTGGTTAGCTTTTGATTTGGATTCCGCTGCACTGACTCATCTCTGGCCACTCAATACAACACTCCCTCCACATATGCACACACAGGTTTAGTCCACTTAAACATCTATTTCCTGAGGAACTCATCTATTATCCATTTGAAGCTTAATTAGGAATTGGCTGCAATAATTGAATGACTTGTGCACAATACTAAACAATCTAATTACTAAACAAATCAAGGCTTCCCCACCTACAAACAAGATTTGATAAAGATTGTATAATGCACCAAATTTATATACTTAAAAAAAAAGTTCTGAGTGCCTTTTCACAAATAAGATGCACAAATTATCTAGAAACAAATATCGGCATAGGCCCATATTCTATCATTTCCTAAATTATTAAAAGGTTAAAGTACTTAAGAGTACATACTTAACCATCTTTTATTTGACATCGTTTAAGTGCATACCCCCCCATGTTTAAGTAGCAACAATCAAGCTATTATATTACATGTAGTTTAACTACGCTAACCTATTTGTAGGAAAAATAGATGGCTAAGTTTATGTATCCTAAATTTCAAAGATTTAAAACATCCATGGGCCATGTCACAGTGGTGTACAACTGTAATTCCAGAACCGGGGAGGCTGGGCAGGAGGATCAAGAACTAGAGGCCAGCCTGGGTCTTGTCTCCAAACAGAAACCACATCACTCATGCTACACCTGCTAATTTATATACAAAACAAAGGAACTAATGACATTACCAAAGGCCAAATTTATATTCTTATACTAAAGGCTCTTTAATCTTTTTTGTTTTTTTAGAGACAGGGCTGCTTCTGTGTAGTCCTGGCTGTCCTGGAACTTACAGAGATCCTGAGTCTGCCTGCTGAGTAACTAGGACTGAAGGGCTGGGCCACTACCACAGGCAAAACTATTCTTATGCTGAAGAGTCAGAGCTATGATACATTGGAAACACACACTGTATATCCATTTGCCTTTACAGTTCATTCGCTCTTCAAAGCCAGCACAATATATACTTACAAACAGGAGCACTTTTTTCTAAGCATTAATTCCCATTAATACTATCAGAATACAAAATTAGGAGCTAAAAGTTAAATATACAATAAAAATACTGAATATCACAGCTATCTTGTATGTAAAGGGCCTGCTCCTAATTGTTCTAGTAACACGAAGACTGAAACTTTTAGAAGTCAGAATAGCTCGTTTTATTTGTTTAGCAATGAGACTACATATCACAACAAAGAGAAGGTGAGTGCCCAAGGGTACAGCAAGCCTTCTGTATTCTGTAGTCAGGGTAACCACTGCTATAAATCCAATAAGGTTAATGTTTTAATCAAATCTGGACCTTGAAAGTTGAAAACTTTTAAAGTACTTTTTACTACCAGTCTTTCAAATGTGAAACAGTAACTGAAGTACAGATAAAGTTGTAACAACATTAACTGGTTACTGATGTCGTACTAGAATGAGGTATTCTTTAGGAAAAAAAAAATCATAAAGCAACATAAACTTTAATAACTGTTTCACCAGAACAAGTACTGTTTTATTTCTAGACTAAGTTATTTACTATTAGAATTTCTAAACAAATCTATAGTAGTATTTATTACAGTATGAGAATAAAAATAGCTTCAACTCTTCATATAATGTTGCATTTTATATCCCTAGATGGTCAACATTTCTTTCTGGAAGGACAAGAAGATTTTAGACTCCAGAATATCA